>NW_017306269.1:5903447-5933398 GCF_000935625.1 Nanorana parkeri
CTGTATATGAAGTGAAGAATGTGTGACTGGTTTCTACAAGATGACAAATGTGTTGACTTCATTTCCTCCCACAGCTTTGTCATTGCGCAGCATAGTCTTGAAAGTCTTCACTGTAAATTGTGCTGATGTGTTCTGGCTCATAAATGAACTCAACTTACGACTCTGGCTATGAAATTAAAAACAAGTGCCGTGCGTCATCAGTGGTGTAACCCTGATTGTATCTTCTGAAAGTGGAGTCCTGGCTTTTGGTGATCAGTGGATGGCAACAGAATCTGGAACTTGGGCTTTATTTTCTGTTTTCATGTGACGACTTCAACCACACCAGGCCATTCAAGTTTAACTATACCCAACTCAATAATAGATTACAATGCCAGGTTGCGGTAAGCAAAGCTAGTAGAGTTCTGTCCTGCATCAAGAAGGGAATGTCTTGCAGGGATAAGTCTATAATATTGCCACTCTACACATCACTGGTTCGGCCTCACCTGGAGTATGCGGTGCAGTTTTGGGCACCGGTACACAGAGGGGATGTCCTTGAACTGGAGAAAGTCCAGCGAAGGGCGACCAAACTCATCAAAGGGATGGAGGACCAGAGCTATGAGACACGGTTACTAAATTTAAATATGTTCACGCTGGAACTAAGGAGATTAAGGGGGGACATGATTTTCACATACAAAATGTTCCATAGTCATAGCAACATTAGCAATAAACTCTTCACGATAAATTCCGTAACAAAGACTAGAGGACACCACCTAAAACTGGTAGAAAAAAAATTCAAACACAAGGGGCGTAGGGGATTCTTCTCAGTTCGCGCGGTTAGGGTCTGGAACTCACTGCCGCAAGCAGTGATTTCAGCTAATAGTCTGGAATCATTCAAGAGGCTTTTGGACGATTTCCTGAGAAACGGTAATATACAGGGGTACAAGTACTCCTAAAAACGAGATGACGCGAGGATCTTTACACCCACACACACAATGGGTTGGACTTAATGGACATATGTCTTTATTCAACCTCAAATACTATGTAACTATGTAAGCTCCAAAAAGAAAATCTACCCATTGATTAATATCAATGATGGCAAGCTGTGTTGTCAAAAGTTCAGTTTAATCCCTTGTTCTGTTAATAAATATTTGGTCATCCTGCCAGTTCCCCTTCCTCCAGCCTGGTAGCCATGCTGAACAGCCTGTAGTGAATTCACTGCATCATTGTAGCCGCAAGGACTGCAGTGCTGTGTTGGCTTATATGTTGAGGAGGACGGTTATCAGTCTTGTTACTGGTTAATGCCACCCATGGTCACTGGACCACCCACCTTTTCCCATTAGCTGGCCTACAGACTGTGTTTATAGGAATGTAGCCATACGGGCGGCTGCATCTTGTGGAACTGATGCAGGGCACCCTCTGCCATTCTTTCACCTTTTTGGATGCTTGCAGATGGAAGAAACCCCTGTGGTTAGGTCACGGGGACAAATGAGTATTGTGTGCCGCATGGGGAAGTCAAATTTAAATCCTGCTTCCGGATTGAATGATACCAAGCATAGTTTTTTTTTTAAAATTCATAAATGTAGTGCACCATGCTACCCCATTTTCCTAATTGATCATGTGGTTCTCTGGGAGCAGCTGTTGATGATTTGTGTGAACCTTCCAACTAGGCATTTCCAGTCCTTAGGTGGAGGTTGTACAGCATAGGATGATATGACCGGAAGCAACAACACGTGAGCATCTTGCAGAATCACAACTGCAGCGGATTTACATACAACTCCTCCATGATTTTCCTGGAAAGCATTAGGTGTTTGCTGGTAATTGTAGAGATGCTTCCTGCATTGTTAGAAACATTTGCATACATAAATGTGGGTGAGGAAAGCTTTTTGCGCTCCTGTATTTTAAACAGACTTTGAATTATGAGAACACCTGCATGGACATGTCCCAAAAAGCGTGTGCCAGTGAGTGAATTAGTGTTTTAGCAGGTGTTTCCCGCACTGCATTCCTTCATTTTATGTCTTTCTGTGCTGCTTGCTGGAAAGTAAGCAGATAGCTTAATTGCTGCTGATTCCAGCCATGAAGTTGGCATCATGAAATATTTAAAACATTTGTTCCCTGTAATTTAGTTTTTCTTTCCTCCTTTCTGAGTGAACTTGGTGAGAACTTTACTGTAATGTGTAAAGACGGCGAAGCATTTTCCACTTGGAAAAAACTGTAACGGCCATCAGTAGTTTCCTATAGAAGTAAACTTGTGTTCTAGGTATGTAGATCTTTTTACAGTATTTATGTCTTCATATATTTAAAGCAAGCCTGAATATTTCAATCTGAGCACGCTCTGTATACTTCTAAAACACGTTCTGAGATTAATAGACTTTCAGTTTCTTACACTATGGATCAGGAAAATTTAAATTGTAACCTTTTTTTTTCTCATTTAAAGCTAAAATTGTTCTCCTATGAGGTGAGTGATTTCCACTCATCCTCAAAGTTAGAGCCGACCTGTGACAAAGAATCTGTCACAGGTCGGCTGTATTGATCGGGAAGTGAGCAGAAACACACAGCCGATCTACTCACTTCCTGATCGCCTGCCTGCAGGGAGCGGTGGCTGACTGACTCCCCGCAGGGATTTTCCCCCTCCCCGCTCCGATCCCCCAGCACTGACTGGAGGAACGGACAGGGGAGGGGGCAGGCACAGCTGGCTCTGCCTCTAGATAGGCAGAGCCAGCTGTCACTCACGCAGCCGGGGTGGATCTCGACAGTATTGTCAGGATCTGTCCCGGCTGTGGCGCTCACAGTATATCGTGGGCAATAGCCTGCAGTATACTGAGCTTTGTGTCACGGGGGGAGGTTAGTATATGTCCTTCCGTGACCCTAAAGGGAACAAGAAGGTCGAGAGCAGGAGGAGCCATTAATATATATCTCCTATAGATATTTTAAAAGTTCTCCACCGCTCAAGCTTGTTAGCCAGCTATTTAAAGTATGTTTTTTAATATTTTATGTAAAATAGAGTCTCTGTTAGCAGATATTAAAAGCAAGTTTACTCCATCCTTTCTTAAAGTGACAGAGTTAAATCTTAAAAATGCATTCATGTACCTTATTAAATGGACCCCATTTGTGCATCACTCGGTTGTAGATCCTCAATCATCTCTGAATTGGTGCTGACACTGTCCTTCCTTCTGGAGGGTGGCTACTTTTTTTGCTCATGGTCCCTGTTTGTGTTGTAAAGTAGTCACCGCTCCAAGCTCACTCCTGTGATAGACTACAATCTCACGTTTAGTTTACCTATTTGTATTGAGATTGTAGTCCATCATTGGGACAAGCTTGGAGCGGTGACTACTTAACACACACAGGGACCATGGAGAACAAAAGTAGCCCCCCTCCAGAAGGAAGGACAGTGTTAGCAAAAAATTCACAGTTTTGAGGATCTACAGCCAAGTGATACTCAAATAAGATGCATTGTTGTTTAGTAGTTGGGGAACTTGAAAGTATTTTTAAGGTTTAATGCCTGAGTTTAGTGTCATTTTAATGGTATAAAGTGTTATTCTCTCAGTGACTGATAGAGGTCCTCTCTCTTCTCCTATTGTTAGCATATAGCACAGCTAATTGGCTCCTGCTCCTTCCTCTCCCAGTCTGGGTACTTCTATAGGGGATTGGATTAAGCTAGTAACCAGCCAATTTTGGTATCTCATTCTAGTTGTGAAAACACCTTTAATGATATATTTGTGCATACCCAGGTGTGTTATTGCTTGTCTTTTATATCTGCCTGGTGTTTAGCCTTGAGGGATTTCTTCCAGGGTATACACAAAGCAATTATCATCTTAGTTACAGCAGTTGTCCTAATTGCTATAATTCTATATCTGGGTATAAAGAGAACCTAGAATGGTGCTGGTGTGTAAGGAAACTGTTGAGAAGCTCCATGTCATTGCTCAAATTATTAATCTCAGGGGGTTGCAGGAGTTCATTTGTTGTTGAAGCACATTTTTAACCCTTTTTACTAATCTCCCGCACATATTCCTGTGAGTGAAATGTTTATAATTTAGAACACTGGCAAACAGCCAGCAGCATTACTCTATGACCTATGTATGCACCACTGTAATGGTAGGAACTAGTTATGAAGAACCAGACACAAAGTTTGGCAATAAATATGTAGGAGTTGAATGCTGGACAGTCATTCCTATTCAGAGATAGTAGTATTCTGGGAAGCTTCTGCTGTGTCAGCAAGTCTCCTTTGTGCGCTGTCATTTAGAGGACTTCTCCGCTTTACTTGCATGTCCGTGCTGTTTCATCCAGCTCATCTTGTCTGTCATAAACATTTTAATTTCTTCTCCTCTTTTCAGGTTCAGTGCCTGCCAAGTCGCTTTTAATTATTATCCTGGCGTTCATCTTTGCGGTTTTCTGCCCGCAAATTAAATCCCTAGAGAAATATTTTTCCTGAATCTGATTGCGGGAAAAATGCAGGCTAAGCACGCCCTCTCTCTGCCCCTCCCCCACACCGTATGCGGTTTTCAGAAACTTGCATTGCATGGAGCTATATGATGAGATGCTACTAGAGATGAGTCTGGTCTTGGTGTGAACCCACCTCACCGGAGTTCACCCAACTCTGCTCAAAATTGTGACTGCCCCCTCCCCCTTCCTGGCCCAATTAGTGGCGGCAGGGGCATTCCCCTCCCATTTGTAATGTGTAGCGGCGAGAATGCCTGAGAATGCCTATCTGTTTGGTCCGGGAGGGGGTATCAATCACACCTTTTGAGCAGGCTTGGATGAGCTCAGGTGAACTAGGTGGTCACCAATCTCGGGCTCATCACTAGATGCTACCTTGGTGCAGAGAGGCACAAAAGGTTTGCCGATCTTGTTTATGTGGATAGTGATGGGAGAAGCAGCACAGTGATGGGCTCATCTTTCACTCTGCTCTCTCTTTCTATCGGCATATTCCTTTTGAGCACATGTTGACTCCTGGTGCTGCTTCTTCCTCTGCCACTCTGTAGTTTGCTCTACAGGGGCTGCAAGAGGCTAATATCGAGTCACATTCAGGTACTTGCATTGCATTGCAAAAAAAAAATGCAATTATTGATCTATTAATTAAGAATTATAATAAAGTGTGTCTATGGGGTGGGGTTACCTTGAACCAGCAGGTGTATGCTGTCAGCCATCTGCTACAAATATTTTGCTTGGGTGGGGTAAAGAATCTAATGTTAACAGAGCTGCCTTGTTTCCTGTAAAGCATTAACAGTTCACTGGTTTGATTTTACTTATTGGATGGAGTCCTCGGATAAAAAATGTTTATGGTTTTAATTCCCAGTTGTTCCTTTACAGACCTTCCCCTTTTGTAGGTACAGGCAGTCCCCGGGTTATGAACAAGATTGGGACTGTAGGTTTGTTCTTAAGTTGAATTTGTATGCAAGTTGGAACAGGTTAATTTTTTTAAGTGCAACTCCAGCCAAAACATTTCTTAAGTTTTGGATAACACAGGGAAGGGCTTTAACGTTTGTTTTGCTGTGTGTGCCCCGTTCAGAAGATTTTACCTCACTTTCTGTCTCTGTGACAATTGGATTTTGAACATTTTGGGTTGTTGTGGAAACAAGGATTGGTGATAAAGCTTCAGTGGAGACACCTTTTTTCCCATGATAACTCTTACAGGAGTGAATTTTCCTACCTAGGGGTAGATTTCCTCTCACTTCCTGTTGTCTCAAGGACAGGAAGTGAGATGAAATATTTCTTATGAGGATACAGACCGCAGTAAAAATCCTTAGGCTGGGTTCACACCTAGACGTATTGAATATGCGCGTTTGTCGCACGTTTCGCGGCACACGTTTTTACCGCGATTCACGGTAAAAAAAACGCACAACAGAAGCGCGTTTCCGAGGGCTACTTGGCTGTATCCCAATGGAAACGCGAGACCAAAACGCCCCAAAGAAGTACATGTACTTCTTTGGGCGTAGGCCGTTTTGTAGCGCGTTCAGACGGGCTGAAATACGGAAAGGTGTGAACCATACCCATAGGAAACAATGGGATTTTCAGGTTTGTACGTTTTTGTAGAGCGTTCATAGAGCGTTGAACGCGCGACAAAGGTGTGAACAGGGCTTAACAGTGGCCCGGAAAAAGAGGCAGGCACCGCTCGTCGACATGAGTGCGGTAGCATTACAACTATGGAAATGCTGCGCGGTACACTTTGGCTGCCGCCTGGAACCCCTTACTGTACAGTAATAGCCTCTGTTTGTAAGTAGGGGTCGTATGTAAGTTGAATGTTTGCAACGGGGACTGCATGTATAGATTCCTTCTTTCTGGGGATGTTCAGATACCAGTGCCAATCATTGGCATTTTCACGAGAACTACCAGGGTTGCAGCTGGGACCTAGCCTTGGTGCTCCACCACTGTCCTGAAATCATTGGTCTGTATTGTTTTTAGATGAAATCATTGGTCTGTATTGTTTTTAGATGAAATCATTGGTCTGTATTGTTTTTAGATGAAATCATTGGTCTGTATTATTTTAGATGAAATCATTGGTCTGTATTGTTTTAGAAAAACTGTCACGTGACACTAAACAAAAATGTATCAGTACTTGTATCTGTGAGTACTTGGGCAAGTACTTGGTCTGCAAAAAATGGTATTGGCATACCCTTTAATAAAAAGCAAACAAAAAATAAATATTAACAATACATACATTAAAACAGATGTACAAATCCCAGGAGCCCCGTATACTCCTTAAAAATGACAGCTGCCCCCTAACGTTTGAGTTTTTCTCTAGTCTAGGAGCTGGAAAAGTATCTGTACTTGTTATTTAAACATCCCTACTTCATTTGTTTTCTCTTCCTGACTTCTATTATCATCTCAGCAGAAATACCAACTTCTTCTACAAGCTGTGTAAGGTATCTCATATGGTTTAACTGCTACTACAGACATGGACATAGATACGCAGTGTACTTTATTGGTCTTAAGGTGAAGATTCGCTATTTAGATCTTCTATGTCATGCACTTGTATTAACTGTTATTTACTCTTGTATTGTTCATTTGCATTGTGATTGTGTCTGACCACTGTACCTGACCACTGTACCTATCTTAATCTTTCAATAAATATTTATACGGTAGTTTAAAAAAATTAAATGTTTTTTTGTTGGAGGACAACATCCTTTTTAATGTTGTTACTACATAGAGGAGAGCAGATAAAGGTTTCCTATTGCTGTGATATGGTACAAGGTGATGTCAGCGGTTTAAAAGCCATTTTAAAAGATTTGTTTTAGAATGAATGTTGATATAACAACTTCCGTACCAAATTTCTTGAAGGCAAACTATTTGATTCTTGTCAGCGTGAGTCAATTGATCCAATCCGCCGTCTCCTCTTATCCGCTGCCCCGCGTCTAGGTTTGTGTTGTAGCTGTCCTAATAAAGTGAAGGGAAGGCAGATATTAAGTTACAGAATTCCTCTGCTGGAAAAAAAATGAGTGCAGATGCTTTCTGAATAGTTCCAGATGGGAGAATAGTTCTACTTCAACCCCCCTCCCCGCTTTTTTTTTCTTTTCAAATCTTATTTTCATGGGTTTGAATTGCCTTCATTTTCGAAAGGTTACAATTTTTAAACGATGCATTAAAAGAAACCTGTTATGAGAGAGAAAGTTGGCCATCATTGCTAAAAGTTAGTGACATCAAAAGCAGATTCCCCCCCCTCCGTGCTTTGTGATTTCTCTTGATCCGAACAGCTTCTTCCTTCCACTCGTTTTCCCACAGTCAGACCAGCGCTGGTGCAGGTCTCTGACCCACCGCAGACTCCTCGTGTCGGTCCGACGTGCAATCTCCCGGCCGCGTCCATTTAGTGTCAGTGTTGCTCTCCTCCGGTGATCTGGACTGCGCATGCGCCCGCCCACACTTCCTCCTTCACAGCATTCGGGAGGCGGGAATTCTGCAGCCGGGAGCGAGCTGTAAGTTTTTGGCACCTCCTTCCTTCCCTTTTTTTTATTTTTTTTTTTTTTTTTAAATATAATAGGGCATTTATCTATTACTTACTAGCAGTAGATATTTGCCAAATAAATCAGACTTTAATACTAGTTTAAGTCTATGAGGTGATGCATAAACAGGGGTGGGAAATTCTACGCTTTGAGACAGGATCTGTTTAATATTTTAAAGCCCAACTCTGGGCCTGCCATAGATTCCTATTCAAGTCTGTAGGAATCTAAGGTATGCCAAGTTGCCAAGTGTTGGTCACAGAAGGTTTCAAAGCTCAAACTGTCCTTTGCTCTACTGCTGATATTAATTGAGGTGTGTAAGGGCCCGTTTATATTTGTGGACCTGTGAAATTATTGGTTATGTTTTAGGCACTTTGTTTCTCTCTCTCGTGCTAAATTTTAGATGCCCTGCAATACATCTTTAAATTCTTTTTGCATGCTTTTTTCCGAGCATTTCTCTGAAGTGAAGGGAGGGTACTAATACAGAGGTGTGCAGCTGTGCTGTGAAATGCATGCAAAACACATAGTACACCATCTTTCCTTCCAGGTGAGGTTGTTATTAAGCACGTCAAAACTACATTGTGGAGGAAATTTCAGCCAAACCATCAGCGTGGCAACTAGTACTATCAAAGGGAGAGGTCTGCAATGGAATCTCACATATTTCTGTCATGACAGGTTTCTTTTTAAAGGAGAAATATGGGATGACTGACATGTACTCATCCTAATAGACACTGCAGCTGTCACACGTCGGCTCTATAGATCGAGAACTGAGCGATCACATACCACTGATCGCTCAGTTCATGATCTTCTCCCTGCAGAGGAGTGACTGTCAGTCTTCTCCCCCACAGGGATTCCCTTCTCCATTCCTCCAGTGCTGACTGGGGGGACAAATGGGGAGGAGGTGGGCACAGCTGGTCCTCAATCTAGACAGGCAGAGCCAGCTGCCAAACAGGTAGCCCGGTAGATCTCAACAATATTGTCGGGATGCTTCCCGGCTGCAGCACAGCTCTGCGCTGTCAGCGTATAGAAGGTAATAGAAGGCCCACTATGTGGCGTGTTTTGGGTCACAGGAGGACATTTATCTTTAAAATAAAAGTCCATCAAAAATAAATACATTTTGGGTGGGGCAGCGAACACTGAACTTGGTCAGCATGAAATGATTACATTCCAAAGAGTTATTTTGTCGATTTTTTTTTTTCTTTTTGGGTGGTACTATAAATGAAATATAAACATACAGCTGCATCTGATTCTGTACACATGTTGTTATTGCTGCCACGCTTGGCAAGCTGGTGCTGCCTTCAAAATCATGTATTGTAGGTGTTTTCAGAGTTAGAACTCTTCATTTGATGTAGAACTATGGCCTATGAATTGCAGTCTGCCGCTAGCATTAACAAGTTGATCCTGCCAGTAGATCTGTTTTAGTTTTCCTCTTCATTTGGCAGGGTGACAACGCTGTTTTGTTCATCAGTGAAATCCCACAGTACCTTTTTGTCACACAGTGGACAGAGTGGTCGAATGATGTAGTTTTAAATTTAACTTTCAGTTAGCAAGAAACAAAGTAAAATCCCTCTCTGGATTAAAAAATAAAAAGGTAGCAAAAAACAAACAAGGTCTGTAAACTGGCTGTCAAGCACCCATCAACCACCATCTGAATAGTGATCCAATACGGATTGCTTTTCAGAGGGTTGGAAGTTCTGCTGCCTGTGTAAACGAGGCCTCAGAGAAAAGAACTTAAAAATGTAGAAAGTTTTTTGAGTGGCATGTAGCATTTTTGTGAACGGGTGTTTACAGAGGTCAGTAGCACAAGCCCAAACACCTTCAAATTAGTAAAACAAAAGGCAGAAAAGTTAGGTGCTGCCTGTAATATATGTGGATACAAGGACCACCCCGGCACTTTCCATCTTTGGTATACTAGAATGTGAGGAAACGAACTTTGCTGTCCAAACAGGCAAGTGCCAAATACATATTTTATACCGATTTTTGTTGAATTTCTTATTTGCTGTTTTTATGCTCAATATTTAGCTGTTGCAGCTTCCTTACTGTAGTTTTCGGTGTGGAATTTCAGGAGTTAAGGATCTGTTGTGAGCTCAGCTTGGCCGGGTTCCTACATCGAGCATCAGTTTTTGTGTTTTAGCAGCTGTTACCTGTAAAAGAAGATGAGGAGCCTGCGGGATTCTGGGTTGTGTACCTACATAGACATAGTTTTCCGTCTAAGAGATTATGATGGGTGATCAGTTTACAGGTGTGTCCCACATGACATGACATGCTTGTACAATCTAACATACGGCTTCACATTTATCATAAAAGCAGCGCGCCACCACCAAAGTTTAATGTTTTTTCTTTTTTTGATCTTTATTGTCTTGTTTTATCCAAAAATTTAAGGATATGGTCTTCATAGCTAATGCTGGGGTTATAATAAATTGTCCGCTTCTCAATATTATGGTGTACAGAAGCTTTTAAGCTTAAGAGCATGTTTACGTTTTAGCATCCAAAAACCTTTAGCTGAGACTTCCTGAACACTCAGACTGATAAATGTCACAACTTAAACTTCTTCAGCCATACGGAGCAGTCAGTGAAGTAGAGGCTGGGTAGACTGTACTGTGTCACAGGGGGCTCATTTTAAGGGCTTGTTCACCCCATGTCTGAACCAGAACGTTTTCTGTCTGCACCTGAAATGCATCCCAATGTATTCCTATGCTATTTCTGGGCACTGTTCACACCAGTGTAGTCCGTTCTGGTGCGTGGAAAAAAAATGCTGAGTGCACTTTTTTTCTTTTTCTGTTCTGGAATGAACAAAAACGTTTACAAGCACATCATAAATGCACCAGACTACACTTGAAAGCCCATCTTAAGCTAAAAAATAAAACCCTGTGCCAAAATCAGTTAAAAACGCACTGCACTGCGTCTCCAGATCTTCTCCAGATCTGGTCAAAAAGAGTGTGAACAAGCCCTCAAGCTAGATGCCAAGCAAACTTTAAAAAAATAATTTTTTACATTTATTTTCTTTTGAGTTCAACTCATAACTTGCATCACGGTATAATAATCATTCCATACATAACAAAAACCTTCGACAAATCTTTGCAATTCAATATTATAACAAATATTTTACTTCTATTTCCTATCTATAGCTCTTGTACTTTATCCAGCGACTGCCAGTTTTTCTTGCTTTTCATGCTTTCAAATTTTAACAGGAGCCATAGAAATGAATGGGATTCCTTGTCTTGAGCGTTTTGTCGCGCTTCACTTTCAATGATAAAACACCTCAGTGTGAATGGGAACTTAAGTAGGATGTACACGGGTAGATTTTTGCACGAACGTTCGTAAGAAAAAATACCGTCGGAATGTTCGGTACTGGCATCGGTAACTTGCCGATTTATCGTCCGTAATGTCGTTTCATTTTTATTTAACATTTCTATTTTGGAATGAATGGAGTTTCTGAACGAAAACCACGTTCACTGTTAGAAGGGTAAGTGATAGGTCCTCTGCCCATTATCAATTGATCTTTGTGCTCATATTGGTATGATTTAGAATCTGCTCGGCAACCATTGATAGGCTGGTCATTAATTGAATTTGTGCCACACAATTTCCATTGTCTATGGAGCTTTTGTAGATTGTGTGTGTGTGTGTGTATAGATATATATCTATATACATTTTTACTCATTAAATGAACGATTTTACACTAGGAGAGGGTGCTGTCTAATTTTTTTGTTTTACTGTTAGAAATTTGTTTGATCAACATGCTCCTTCAAAAACTTGAGAATATTGTCGTTTTCGTCTGTCTATTGCACCATACTAATTGCTTGATATTCGAACGAACGTTTGGAAAACGACTACGAAATTCTAAGCGTGTATACCCTATTTTATTATGGTGAGTGGTCAACTTAAGAGGCTTAAGTTGGGTGAAAATGAAAGCTTGTATATGCAAACTGGATGTATCAAAGAAAAGCTGCGCTGAGAGATGGAGGTTGTCATTGCTGACCCTGCTCACTTTATAAATTGTAGCTGCTGGGCTGTCATACTGATGGGTGCCTACTGAGGAACCGACCTGGAAAAAGTTCCAAGACCAGGACAGATTAAAAAGAATTGTATATGATGGTGGTCAGTACACCATTTCCACTGTGGTAGAGTTTGATATCATCGTGACATTCCTGAGATAGTGTAAGCTGAGCCCTCTGTCAAACAAAAACTACACTAGGCAACTACTAGATTGCCTTTTGTCCTCCCTCTTTGTTGCTGCTGATTCTGTCATGATTGTGAACACACAGTGCACTATGGGGGGAACAGGAAAGCCTCTCTATCCTCACCAAGACAAACCTGTCCTCTCTGTCCCTCCTGGACACGTGGTAATTGGGGGACATAACGCTTTGGCGGCATAGTGCTGTGCACACGTGGTTTCTGTTCCTGCCTTTTATGTGTGTGAGGGAAAGCAGATGCGACTCGCCGGTAATTTGTTTACAGAAGAACTTCAATATTTTTGAGAACTAGAAAATAGGCAGATTTTTTTTTCTTTATAACAGCATTCCTCAGAATAGGACAAGTAATTGTTGACGGCCTTATTTTTGGCAGTGCCTACAAGCAAACCTGTGTACTTTTAAAGTCCAAGCTTGAAGGTTTGAACACCAGTCAGAAAAAAAGAAAAACCTACATTTTCCAGCCAGTGAAATGTCTACTGGTTGTCTTTGTAATTAACCTTTGTGCGCATTTAGTCATTGGTTCTGTCAAGCAGCAACATATTATGAGCCCGCAGATATTCCTACATACATCATAAACTATTTCACCACCTCATCTGAAACACGACAAGGTTTCATAGAAAAACTTGGAAAACCAACGGCATCAGCCCTTTATTGCTGCTGATTGGTAGCTTGGGGTGCCCTTTTCAGACCCTTCACCTCCCCCCCTCCCCCCCCAGTTAAATTGTTTAAAGTAGGGATGCATGGATACCGGTATTCCTTTTTGGTACTTGCCGATACCCAATACAGATACCGGAAGTCCCATTAAAAAAGCCAGGTGGCATGTAACGACTCGCCACCCGGCATCCCGATTTGCACTGGGTGACGAGAAAGCATGGAGCCGGCTTTCTGGCCAATCCGGAAGCCGGGCACCGCGTAATGATGCGGCACCCGGCTTCCTGATTGGCCGGGAAGACTGCTCCATGCTCCCTTGTCATGAGGTGACGATGGAGCATGAAGCTGGCTTCCCGGCCAGCGTCCGGCCAATCGGAAAGCAGGGCGTGCGTCATTACGTGGCACCGGGCTTCCTGATTGGTTGGGTAGCTGGCCAATCAGGAAGCCGGGCTGCGTCTCGCTGCCTGGCTTCCTGATACCGGAAGTATCAGGCAGGCATCGGAGCATTTGGAGCAAATACTCGGCATCGGCACTGATACTAGTATCAGTGCATCCCTAGTTTAAAGCCCCAGCTGTCTGTACGGGAACTTACAAAATAAATTCACAGGTGCTTTTAATTGGTGTCCTTTATTTCAGCCTGGTATTTAGCTTTAAAGTGGTATGTGCAGGTAGGGCATACACTAAGGGCCCATTCACACCTATATTTTAAGGTGCAATTAGGGATTCCTGCAGCAGGAATCCCTAATCTGCCGTTTACAGGGACAGCTCTCACCCATTCAAGTTAATGATGGGGCGACAGCGGCTGCATTTGAATGCTGGGGTATATTGCAAGGAATTGTATGTGATACAATGCGGTTAGGAACCAATCACAATCTCTGGATGCACAATCTGTGCGTCCAGAGAGAGTGATTGATTCCTAACCACATGTAATTGTATCACCTACAATTTACATGCAATGTGCCGGTGTTCAAATGCAGGCGCTATCACCCACCCGATCATTAACTTGCACGGGTGAGAGCTGCCGCTTGTAAACGGCAGATTGGGGATTCCTGCTGCAAGAGGATCGCAAGTTCCTGATTCCGGAATCCCTAATCGCATCTACAGATATAGGTGTGAATAGGGCCTAATAGACTTTCAGGCTGAACGAGAAATATCTAACCGATTTCGCCATCCACACTAAACCGCTCTCCTACTGCCAGCTATTGTATTCAGTAAACACGGCTTCTGAATACCCGGACAGTGCCTTTATCCGCTGTTCGGCTGAAAATTCAGACCAGCTCCTTCAACAAATGTTGATTTGAAAAATGTACTTTTGGCGATCGGAGGGTTTCCAACAGGGCCACCCATGGCTCAAATATCGTCTTTCTTCGGGATTGAACTGAAATTTGCTCCGTGATGGTCCCTGCTTTATAGTGCAGCAGCTTGTTCAGCACCTAATTATTGTACTGATTGTACTTTTAGGACTTATCTGGCAGAGGTGTGTAAATCCCAAGACTAGCTGAACAGAATTACAAATATTTTAACCACATCACTGCCATGCCCTGCTTTTTTTTGTTTTTTTTTTGCTTGCAGATTTGAAAGTTTTGTAAACTACCCTTCAAACTATACATGTTCTGAAAGCACAGGACCTGTAGAATAAAAGATGGTGGTGCTGATTTTGCATGTCCCACGATAGTTGTATCAAGCAATATTTTCTTTAAAATTCCACTAAAATTACCTTTTCAGGTTTGCTGTCTTTGGTGCCTCTTGATTGGCTGGGCTGGCCTGATATAACTCCCCTCGCATGAGCATGGGAGTTACTTCATTTTGGCACAGGACCTTGCCGAGCCTATGTGCATGCAAAGAACAAAAATTGCTGGCAGGCAGGTAGAAGCTTTTTTTTTTTTTGGCAGAAGAGACTTCAGTTTCTTCTGTCATTGCTGCTTATCAGCATTTTTTTAATAGATCACTTCACTTCCACTTTAATTAGGAATATGTGAACAATGACATTTTTTTTTTCTTGAAAATATTTAATAAGCTGCAGTTCCCCTTTTAATTAGGCCCTATGCCATGTATTGAGGACTGTTTAACAGCCCCCTCCTGTGCGGTCAATGGAAGGCATTCTGTATCTTGTATGTGCAGAAGACTTTCACACCTTGGTGAGACCGCCTATGCACTGAAATGTAAAGTTAACATGTCTGTCCAAATAAACGGAGGCCCCATTGGAATTCCAACAATGTAAACCTAAAGCAGCTTATTTTTTCTGTGTGTTGGGTTATATGCCATGTATGGTACCTAATTAAACCGACGCAACAAAGCAATGATTGAATCTGAGATGGCTGCGTACAGTCAGACATGACCTTTTTAGCAAAACTGCGACATTTTCGGTTAAAAGACAAGAATGTCGCTACCTGTTCTGTGAAAAGACAAACAAATGCATATTTTTTTTTTCTTTGAAGCTGCATTCAGGGAAAATAAAAATCCTCCCTTGCATGGGGGCTGCCCTACATTGCAAGGGTTTAATGCTCCTTTATGCCTAGGGTACCAGTAAAAAGGTGATAGGCCCTCACGTCCCTGGCAGCTGACACTCTCCTCTTCTCTCTAATGCTCCGGGTTGTGGGCTGTTCCTCTCCGTCCTTCCATACAATGTAAGGCTATTAGCCTGCTTTGTACTTGATGACGTCTGTGTGTCTGTCACTGCCAAGAGGCTGCAGTACCTGGTTTACATAGCAAAGAGGCAGCCTGTGATAGCGAGGGATTAGGTAAGTAAATGTTATTATTTACTGGTACCTTAGGTGTACACCAACATGGCTATGAATAGTGCCCATGAATAGGGCTGAAACGCGTTGGAATTTGTCTGCTGTTTTTAATGCCACAGTAATAGCTTGCACAGAGTGGATCCTTCGCCCCTCCCCCGGGGCTTAGTCAGGACGTACAGCTACCTAACGTGGTGGGGCATGTATATTACCTCCTCACCTGTGTGTCATCAAATAATTGGGCCCTTTGATTGTTTCCTGGCATTCTATTAGTCATTTAGGTATTCTATGTACTAAGGACCAACCCACTGGACTGATCACTTCACTTAAACCAATGAAACCTTCCCCTCAAAATGGAGAGGTAAGCTATACAATACATGAAAAGAGCAACGATTTGATACGTGAGTAAAAATAATTTTTCTTTCAAAAGAAAAACTATTGTCATTACAAGGAATAACGAACTTTCGGACTAATCGATTGAAATTAAAACCCTGAATAGAAAGTAAAAATATACTCACAGTATACTATATGCCACAAAACGATCTCGACTAATTATTGGTAATGAGTAGGAACAGTCTCACCTGTTCCCACACAAAGGAATAGCTTACCTCCGAATATCATCAGGGAACTAATGAAGGGCCCTACCTAATCATAGGCGATCGGTACCACCAGGGGAAAGGCACTGATCAAGGAAACGTAGTGATTAATCTCTCCACTGGTATTAAACAGGAAGGAGTAAATATTTAAACTACAAGGAATAAACTAAAAAGGGAAACCCACAGGGGGAAGACATCTGAGATATTAATATATTTTGAAACCAAAAGGAGAAGATTGCCATATAAACTCCGACGGAGGTGATACAGAACACAAGAGTAAAAACAGCTCCAGCAAAGGCAAGAAAAGTAATGATCAGTTCACACTATTTCATTTTTGTTTTTATTGGTCGATGAAGGAAGATTGGCCTATGTTTGTGATTTATTATTTTTTCTGAATTAAATAAATAATTTTTATAAATCGATAATGATGGTCCGTCCCGGTATCTGAATTAACCCTTGGACAACCTACAAATAGTAGGCGGCCCGACCCTCTCGTTTTTTGTTTGATGTATGCTCTTGGTTTAAGGATTGGGTAATACGGACCAGATCTAATGGGTTATAGATTGGAGCTGTATCTCCAGAAGCGAACAAACCTCTTTTGTTTCTATATGTGAATGCAGCCTTAGATGAGGCTCAAGCTGGTCAAACGTGGCAATGTGATTTAAACTTTTGACTTTATTTTTGTTGAAATTGCAAAACAATTAATGGTGTAAAATGTTGGTTTTCATTGATCACAAGTAGATGGGATTAAAATTGCTCTGATTTTGAGCAGACATTTTTTTCCCCCCATTTCAATTCCATTTCAGTTCACTGTATTGAAGCTGCCAATTTGTTACCCATTTCCAACTTCACATTCTACTTTGCCGTAGATTGCTTAGTTTCTGGTAATTGCTTGCAATCTTTTTTGTGATTTCTTAGTGGCTCAGCAATTGTTTGAAATTGATTTTAAAAGGTCCCATGTGTATGGCCAGCTTTAGTGACTTCATTGGAATAGTAAGTACAAGTATGGAGAATTCAGCAAATTCTTCCTGGGAATTGTATGCAAATAACCCTCTGTAAAAGAACAAGTTACTTCTGGTTAAATGCCATTTTTCATGGTAGGGCTGTAAGTCTTTGTCCTCCCACCCAGGAGTTTTCTCCATTTGGTGAGGTTTGTTCCCCTACATGCACTTGGTACACATTTTGGGTTTATTCTTGCTATACATAGATCTATTCAAGAGTACATATCTATGTTCACAAACTATTTGCTTTCCTTTTTATTACACAAGGCGGCTGTTTTCTGCCTTTTAATGTGTAAAAAAATGCCTATCACATCATCAAAATTCCTTTTTTGTCTGGCATCAGTTTCTGCTGCTTGCTTGGCTTTACTTTGGTAATCCTTCCTTGCTGCAGCCTGTATAGGATTCCTGAGTCAGGCTTTGCCCGTAAGTCCCCTCTTCATTTTTCTTTTCTCTTTTTTTTTTTTTTTTCTTTTCCTGCAGCTCCCTCATGGCTGCATTCATATAAATCAATATCTCAGAGCCTCTGCTAATTGTGTTTAGGTCATCCTGCCCAATGTGATTTTTCTATTAGCTGAGTCTGCTTGGAAAAGATGGGAGAGAAAAAAAAAAATATTAGCTAAACTACTTGTCTGAAAATATTGGCTTTAGACTTGGCCAGGGGTTGGTGCCAAATGTAACACCATCTTACTACTGGATAAGATTTCGAGCTGTGGAAAACCATGACAGTGGAGATTTAACATGAGATACGATGCAGAGATGTCGGGATGTTATCTGCTTTAGTTTGCATTGCCTCTGTCACCTGTTTTATGAACGTTTCAAATGTGTGACTTGTCTGAGGGGCTTGGAAAAGTTTACTTGAAATATGCACCTACTTACTTCCAGGTTAAGAGATGTTAACTCGCAACAGCAAATAAAAATGTGCTTTTAGATTTATATAGAGAACAGCAAAATATATTTAATTAATCTATTTTACAGCCTCATATAATTCCACAGTGTCTTAAAGAGCACATAGACTATTCACGTCTGTTCCTGTCCCAGAGAAACGTAGGTCCTGCACATAAGAACTTCAGAACATATAAGCACAGTATATACAGCAAGTTTTTACAGAGCAAATTGCACCACCTCCAGCCAAAAAGCTATAAAGCGGGCAAGTCCAAAGAATATGGAATAGGTGACCGTCTTCCTCCCCACACCTCCAGCACAGTGGCGTAGACTGGGGGTCACTGGTTTGAATCTGGGCCATGTCACTATTTGCAAGGAGTTTGGCATGTTCTCCTTGTGCGTGTGTGGGTTTCCTCCGGGTACTCCGGTTTCCTCAAACACTCCAAAGACATGCTGGTAGATTGGCTCCTGTCTAAATTGGCCCTCCTATGTATGTGAGACGGTTATCTTGGATTGTAAGCTCCTTGTGGACAGACAGGGACTGATGTAAAGTGATGTGGGAAATTGTCAGTGCTATATAAATACCAATAATAAAAAAGCTGAATTTAAAGATCAGGACCTTTTTACCCCCTTTCACTAACAAACGCCTCAGCATACAGCTCTGAATGCTGATATGAAATCATCTTACATTCATTAGTTTAACAAACATTTTTCTCTCTTACCTACAATTATTGTTTTTCCACTTCCTGGTTGTCTTGGGTATTAATGATGTAATCTGTGCCCAGGCATTGCATCCTGGGAAAGGTGCATCAGCACAGCATTACTAGGAAATCTCATCTCTAATCTCACGTCATAGTCACATGCGCCAGAGTTCCAGGAAGTAAAGAGAGAACTAGTAACCTACCCTTAGTGAAAATGACCGCGGTGAGAAGATTGGGGAGGAAAAGAAAAATAAGGTATGGAAAGAATAAAAAGTCAGCAATTATCTATAAGTATCGGTTTGTAGATTGCCATCACTAAACATTCATGTCTCCGGCAGTGTAGTGTCTGGTGATCTGGTGCTTGCACGAAGCTGAAGATGGGGATGCAGGGTTCCCCAGAATCCTCAATCTGCAGCTTGGTGCAGGTACCCAGTTCAGAGATATGGAGGATCACGCAGTTGGATTGGTTGGACATTCTGCAGGCAGATAATGGCTGATGCTGCACTTTTTTTTTTTTTTCTTCAGAGCTTGGGAGAGGTACATTAACTATTTACACCTTTTAATAGTACTTATTGTTTAAAGGGAATATAAATAATTACAACAGCTTGATTTTTTTTAAAATAAATATTAGGCTGCCCTTTTATAAAGGCTGGAGTTGCCAGGATGCCTTGGAGCTGTTTCCAGACTGAACATAGTGTCCTGGATCATCCTGCCAATGCATTAGCAGGTAAAGGACCTTGAGAACACAGTGTGCCACGAGTATAGCTTTACACCCCACTTAACAAATTATAATCAAAAGATGTCAGTGTGTTTTGTGTGACACGTTTCTGGCTTAGTTTGGATAAGATGATAATAACGGCCAGCTTATCCAGCGCAGAGCGAGTTCACTGGCCCTGCTTGATGAGAACAGGGATTCCACTCTGAAGAAATGAAAGTCATGGCCTGAAGCTATAGGGTACAGGAACATGTTTACTTTAATCTGCCTATCCTCAACAGAATGAGGGAAATGTATCAAAATCTGTAGCAGCTGTGCATGGCAACCAATCCGCTTCTCTCTTTCAGTTTCAGTTTTCAGATTTTGTCTGCTCCAGTTTTGATAAGTTCCCCTTAATGTACTTACCTTTTACATAACTCGCCTTCTTCTCGGTTCAGCAAATGATGTGCAGGGGCTTGGTGGCAACCCAGTTAGGCAGAGTTTGCCAAAACTTGCGTAAAGCTGTCATTGATGCTAGGTGGAACCAGAACTTACACAGTCTCTGTTTGCATTATGAGTGCCTACACTTTAATTTGATGAACAGGAGGAGGAGGTGGTACTTAATGGAGTGAATCCCAGCAGTGGGTTCGTGATCATGGACATTTGCAATGAGCAGGCGGTGGGGCAGTAACTGTTTTAGGCTCTTTATGGTCATGGAGACGCTCAACATTTTCAGTTAGTCGGGTTAGGGTGCTAAATGGATTCATGAACGGCTTCAATTGATTCATTGTGTCATAAGCTGTTATCTGACTTGAGGGACTCGTACTAGTTCTTGTGCCCCCTGCCCCCTTTGCTATCATTTCCTAATTGTAGATTTCCTCAACTACACTGCGATGAGGAGAGTAGAAAGACTCCGTACGTGTCCTAAAGCTTTGAATTCTTTTACATGTGTCAGACTGTTAGAGCCATAGGGACCCCCCACGTGATAATTTATTTTTTTTTCCCACAGAAAAGACTGCTGTTTCTCAGCTTACATTGCGGTTTTGTTCAATGGCCACTTTTGATGTAAATTGTTCTTAGCAGAGATCTTTCTTAAATCTGTTGCAAAGCAAATTCGCCCTATGGCCTGTTAAGAGTATTCATTACCTATCTTGTTTCATTCTGCCCCATCATTCTAACGGTGAGAAAGGGCAGAGGCCAATGTTTAATGTAAAAGGAAAGTTCCAGACCTAGTTAAGCAGAAATATTAAATTGTAACCAAATAGGAAGATGTTTATTTAACCCAAGACATTCATTTAACATTTTACACGTAGCCTTGCCTTCTGTGCCGTTTAGTATAATTACAAAGCTACTTATGATGTATGATCAATTTTTATTTTTACCTTTTTTAATAAAGAGATTTTGTCACTGGCGAGAGAGGCAGCAAACTGATGCTAGTAATTAGAGGCGCACATACCTTCAGCAGCCAAACAAAAGCTTCCTGTCATGGCCAAATGCTGGGCCATTCTGATGGGCAGGTTATTGATTTTTGTTTTCAGTCTTTTTTCCCAGTTGGGGAGACATCCTCTTATTTCCTGGACTGTTTGCTGGATTTGACGGGAAGTAAGAGGAGATCGCTCCATCAGGGAGATGAGCTGCAATAAATGTCCGAAAGAGGAGAACATCCTTTCCTAACTGTAAAATAAAAGGATAGTTTGATTGATGTTCCACTTTAAGGGCCTGTTTACACTGGGTCAGTGTGAAAAAAGTAGGGTACAGCGAAATACATGTTACGGTGCGCTAACAGTGCTGGAGTTGTGTTGCGTTCCCATTCATTTGAATGGCACCCCAAGCTTATCTCCTGTCTGCAGTGCCATCAATCTCACCACAACATGTGATAGCACCGTAACATGCATTGCAGTGCAATTAAAAAAAATTGTGCATGCACTGCTACTGATTTAACACATGGAGTGAATGGTAATGATTAATGAACTCGGTTGGCATAATGGAGGTTCTGTTCTATTCGGAGCCTTAATATGTAATGGGCAATATGGCTCTAATTCCTGGAACCCTTGCAATAATATGCACGTTTGTACAGTATACCTGTACATTATGACTTAAGGTGGCCATACATTGTACGAATTTCACGCTGTGTATGCCACTGACAGCACCCTTTCGGCTGGCATCTCTCGATCAGCTGATCAAATGAGCTGGTCAGAAAATCTTCAAACGAACAGAGCCCGCAGCCAAGGAGCTCCCGGCACTCTTCAGGTATTCTGACTGAGGCTGGCGGCCGCTGTGAGATTACAAAAGGGACAGTGGGGATTTCTCAATCAATACGCTAGTAGTGTTAATAGAGGAAACTGCTCTATTTTCTTCGTTCAGCCCAGGGGTAGGCTTTACCTCTTAGTTTTCCTTCCCTTATCAATGCCAGCTTTGTGCTCTCCACCACTCCTCTTTCTCCGCCGTCCCCTCTTTATCTCTTTCTTCTTCTGCATCTGTCGTTGTCTTTTGCCCAATGGAAGGCCACTGATGATGTAGCTCCCATTCATGTATGCAGGAGCTACATTATGTAGGCATCCATTGCCATTTTAGAGTGTAAGAAGAGTGCACACACAAACAAAATTTGCTTAATGAGGAACCTATCTTCTGGAAAATTATTTACAAAGCCTTTTCTACCTAAACACTGTACCCATTATCATTTTTCTTTCAACTTAAGTTATGTTTCAGCGGCCAAAATTTCAGTGAATCCATATTTGCCGAAAGTGCCATCTTTCAGCTGAAATTGCGGTGCATGCCTGATTTCTCTCCTCCCCACTGGGCGCTGTTCTGTGTCTGAGTGCATCGTTCAGCGGTGAGGAGAGAAACGATCACTGGAAGCCGTGCGGTCAGGGGGAGGAGGGCGATGTGAGTGGCCGGTGTGTCGCAAGGGGCCGGGCTCTCCTCCATGAGTTATGAATGGACAGGAACACTCCATATAGAGGCTTCCTGTTCATTATAACAGGGGCTGCAGAAAAAGAATCAAAATGTTTATTTTGGTGCAACTTTTAAGCAAACTATATTTACGTTGCATATATATTTTCCAATGTGTGTGACTAATATTTAGAGGTTCTGATAGCCACAAATGTTACAATCTGATGCACAATCTCTACTATCTCTTTTGAAGTTAGCAACCACTGCGTAGTGCCTGGGCTTGCCTTAACCAATATTTATTTTATTTCCAGTCAAGCGGGCCCTTGCACTACATTGTGGTTGGTAAATTTAAAAGATAATTGCAATCAGATTATAACATGTGGCTGGCTTTCTGCTCTGGCAGAGAATGGTTACTGCTCAGACTTGATTATGGGATGATTACAAGGATATAGACCTAAACCCTGCCTAAAACAGAGTTTTAAAACTTAAAGCAGAACTCCTGGCAGAATTTTTTCCTAACCCTTGCAGTGGGGCTACCACACAAGAACATTTTGCCCAGAGTTCTTCTTTAAAGCAGAACTTCTATCAAGAAAACAAGATACAAATGTAAAGCTCATTAATAGATACAATAAAAGGCAGCCTTTTCTGCAATGTTCACCTTTAATTTCAGAGCTGGCCCCTCCTAGTACTGCTTTTCCACTGCTAGATGTCCTCTGTCCAATGTTCTGCTATATTCTTCCTACTTCCCCTGAGCCCAGGGGGTCATGGACCTGCCCCAGCCTGGACAGTGAAAAAAGACGCACAGTGATGAGCTCATCTGTCACTCAACTTGATGGAAGGCCTTTTGTTATACTTTGTATTGGCCAGTAAAGACTGAAACGACTGTGATGAACAATCAGTTTTGTTGGTTTGAAGTTAGGTATGCACCGATATATCGGCCACGAAACATATCGGCCGAAAATGGCACTTTTGGCATAATGCCTAAAGTGCAATTTTCTGGCCGATACAGCGGTGCATCCATTCTTTCCTCCCCACTGGGTGCTGCTCTGTGTCCCAGCGAGGAGGAGAGAAACTGTCACAGGCGGCCGAGTGCTGCGGGAGGAGAGCGTTTTAAGTGGCCAGCGTCTCTCCTCCCACACCGCTCAGCCTCCTGTCGCAGATCAAGAGGAGAGCAGTGTGGGGGCGGAGACAGCCAGTGCTGTCACAGGAGGCTGAGCTCTCCTCCCTACACCGCTCGCTCAGCCTCCTGTGACAGTGTTTCGGGAAGGAGAGCGATACATACGCTCAGTGATCACTGAGTGTTTGTAAATAATTGAGGACATAGTATGGTTACTATATCCTCAATTATGAATGGGAAGTGATCTACATAACTTCCTGTTCATTCATGATTGTGGTTATAGTAAACCTACTCTGTCCTCATGTTATGGATGACAGAGGCTGCATAAAAAGAGATTGAGGACTCTGTGTCCTCCAATCTCTTTTTCTATTTTAAAAGGGAAATATCATTGGTCTGTTTGAAGCCCCTAAAAGTAAAGTAAAAAATAAAAATATTTAATAAAAAATGAATTAAAAAAAAAATCAATTAAGTTTATTAAAATAAAATATTAAAAAAAGTTAATCTAAAACATTTTCGGTTTCGGGCTGACTTCTTTTTTATTTCTTTTCGGTTTTGAAATTTTCATTTCGGTGCACCTCCTATTTGAAGTGGTTGTGATTCATGGTTGAACACATTAATACACAATTCCACAGGAAGTAAAGTACTGTTGAAGGCCAGGAAATGCATAATTCTATAGACCATGATCGAAAATACTCCAAATACTGTAACGTGTTGGATGCATTGTGTACACGGCTCTTGGGATCTGTCCAGCCCTGCTTGTAACTTCCTGCTACAGCCAACAAACTTTGCAGAGCATTGCATATTCTTTCAAGCAGGGCCTGCAAACACAAAAAAGAGATTCCAGTCTAACTTTACATTATATATCACAGATAGTTCTGTCTTACCTGCAGAAGGATGCATTATGAATTCACGGAGTCTGCTTTCTATGGATATTTAACATTTCAGTGTTAGGAGCCAGAGCTGAGAGTTATTGTAACTCTGAAGAATGTAAATATGACAGTGTAATGCCTTTTTCCTCCATTCTTTACGTGTTTGCATGCTTAGACTAGTACTGTAATCATACCGTTCTTCTCGGTTATTCAAATAGATGGTATTTTTACGCATGCTTCACAATAATAAGGCAAAGTCTTCAGGTTAAAGGAATCCATGTTTTTTTTATATGAAGGCCTCAATGTGGTATCCTGCTACGACATCCAGCTTTTAGATGTATGGGGTACAGAGTACACCTAACAAAGAAATGTAACACAAGTATCTACTATTTAGAAGGAAACATATAATAAGGCAAATACATCGGCCCCTATGACATGAGCGGTCCGATCGGGTCTGCCTGTCAGTTTTTCAGCCGGTTCTGATCGGGCACTCTATTAAAGTCTATGGGCAGCTGTGTGTATAACTGTTTATCTACAGCACACAAGGGGTCCAGCACCCTAATTTTTTCCTCCATCGCAAGATGGACGTGAAAACTGTGCGATGGAGGAAAAAAACTGTATGGACATGGATGTCACAGCAGTGACATGCGATCCATACTGCTGTGATCAGGAGTGGATCTGTTGACGATCCATAGGCTTGCTGTTGCTGCTCTCCGAAAATGTCTGTTTTTTTTTTTTTTTCTGGCTGTGATGCTGATTTCATGTCTTTTGAGTTGCTTTGATGCCACTGATGTGTATCAGTAACTGAACCTCCATTGGCTGCACATGTCTGGCCCAGCAACTCCACATGTATTGAAGCCAAGTACATCAAGGCAACTAGCATTTTCAGAAACGGGTAGGTTTTTTTTGGAGTGCAGGTTTCCTTCAGAGTAGGTGTAAACCCAAAATCTATGTGTTAGTGTGGCATCATGTCTCACTATATGCAGGTTTCTGCATTTAGTGAGACATGATGCCAATGAGAAACTAAACTCAGGAGGTAAATCCTAAAAATGCAATCAAGTACTTTTATCTATTAACAAAAATAATAATAACAATATTATTTGTGTATCACTCGGTTGTAGATCCTCCAAATCATGTCTGAATTGGTGCTGACTCTGTCCTTCCTTCTGGAGGGTGGCTACCTTTTTGTTCCCCATGTTCCCTGTTGTATCGTAAAGTAGTCACCACTCCAACCTTGCTATTGTGATGGACTACAATCTCAATACAAATTAGTAAACCAAACATGAGATTGGGGAACAAAAGTAGCCACCCTCCAGAAGGGAGGACAGTGTCAGCACCCATTCAGATCAGAAAACTCTGGGTAATATGAACCCAGAAGTACACCCGAGCTCGGTGCTCTCAATCACAATCCTGTGCTGGAACAGCTTCAAAAGACTGCAGGTGACAGAGGTCCAATAGGCCTCTGATGTCTCATTAATACCTGTCATCCGAACTATGCTATTACATAGGGGACTTGTGTTTAAAAATAAAATTAATTAAAAAGACATTTCTTTTTAAAGCCCCTGTGCACGCACATGTGAATGCGATGCATGTGTTTGCTGTGCAGGCATACCAGTATGACTATTTTACAACACACAGGCCAGAGGGAAAATAATTATTCTAGGGCCATCATTCACTGTTAACTGTAAACTGATGACCTGCAAAGTGTATTTACTCAAAACAATCTTATTATTTTTTTTTTTTTATACCTTGCAAAAAAATAAAATAAAATAGGTATTGTATTGTTTGTGTGCACTATCGTTAATTTGAGTGTACTTTTTTGTTTTACTTTAAAATATGTAATTGATCAACAGTTGTGTAACTGTCGGCTGTATATAATCTTCAGGCCTAAAATGTGCAAAAAACATGGGGGAAATTAGGCTACAGCAGCAAAAGGGATTTGGGCACTTAAAAAATAGAACAAAATAAAAATAAACAATCCTATAGTAATATTTTTTTTTATAATTCATAAATTACTTTACTTCTGAATATATGAGGGCTGCTGATGACCAAATAGTTGATTTCTTAAAATCAGGCACCCATTATAATTGTTATAGGGCAGAGCCTCCGGTTAGATATCCGAAATATTATCTTGGAATTCCTCTGCTTTTGCAAGGCATGAATCAAGCACGTGTTGGGGTGTTCCTTTAAGACGGATTTGAGTCCAGGAAGCAGTGTTTGCTGAGTGATCATGTGACCAGACCCAGTCAGGTTTCTCCCCAGTCACGCCTCTAGTTAGTAGTTTCAATTATTCAAATCTAACCTTTGCTCAGAGCAGGCTTTCGCTCCTTCACAGATGCACGTTCAGCTGGCGGGAGTACGTCTTTAAGAGAGCCCTATTTTTAGCCCGTGTGGATGCTGAGTTTAAAGGTTTTGCAGAGAGAAAGCATTAATAGGTTTACATAACGTTTTAAAGGAATAAACGCAGAGGGATTTTCCTTTCTTGAGCTGTAGCAGCTTGAATGGATTCTGCAATGACGGTCTGCAGTGAGTACATTCCCGTTCCCATGCTTTTTTCTTCGTGTTGTTGCAAAGGATATATTTGGGGGTTTCAGCTGTTATCTGTTAATTATACAAAGTATAGAATTCTATATAATTACTGACTTTTTACAATGACATAGTTCAAAATTGAGTTATTGTTACCGAGATGTGTACTAGACTTTAAAGGCAACTTAACATGTAGGGAATATGGGGTCTGCCATAACTGACCTGAAAAGGCTAGTTGCCTGGCTGTCTCTGCCTTCAAAGACCCATAGCAGCCATGCAAAGTAGTTGGAAACAGAGCAGTTGTCCTCCATACTTCCAGCAAAATTATTCATATTGCTGAACCAAGATGGCCAGCGTGACTTCCAGGCAGCTAGCATTTTTGGAAGGACAGCTCAGCATGGCAGCACCATGTTTCTTTCCAGGTGGGATATTTTACTTTTCATTTGTCTGGGGGGTAGATTTATCTTTATTCCTCAGTGATAAAGGAAGTTGTGGGTGTAGCGCGTGCTCTAAAATGGATATTCCATATTTTTTACATCAATTATGTGATTTTGTTACTTTCAATTTTATTCAATCCATGTTGCCGGAGTTACCATGTTGCAATTTACGGAGTGACGTTTGGGTAATTCCAGTCACCGGTAGGACATGTATTAGAATCAAACGTTACAATTTTTATAAGAGTGGCCACACATACAGAAGTATGACTGCACAATGCTGATGGTTGTGTGATCGTTGGTTTTCATATAGCATTCATGCAGTTGCATTGGTGACACTATGTTGTTTTAGATTAGATGGATCCAACCTCGGGGCCAACAGACAATTCAGCAAAAATGTAATTTGCTTGCCAACAATAAAATTTCAGCTGGCTTATAACATATTAGACCCTAATCTAAAGTGCATTGGCTTCTTGGCTCTCAGGGTGTGAGCAGTGATTTTTTTTTATTACACGTGTTTTGTAACAGTGACGAGGCTAATCCATTGTTTACTGGATAGCAGCATAAATGTGTTTTACGGATGATGCAATGCAACAGTGAATAATTAGCCATACGGAAGGCTGGTCATAGGATTTAGAGGGTAGTTAAATGTGAATGTATGATCCAGCCACCCTGAAACAAAAAATGTCTTTTAAAGCACTGAGTTAGTCAATGGCGTGCTAAAGGGGGAGGAACAAGAAAGAGAAGGGAGAACTTTCCTGTTCCCCCAGCTTGTTAGAGGAGGGGAATATAACTGTAGCCAGTAAAATTAGTTTCCTAATGTGTCCCATTGCTTGTTTCCTCTGACGGCGGCTGGTTGGTGGTGCCTACAAGCCCCTATATAAATTACGTTTTTCACTTGGACTGGGCTGAAATGGATGCATTTGGCAATTATGCAGCTGTATGGGTTTTTTTTTTTCATACATGTGTGGCATGCTTTTAATTTTTGTAATTGTTGGATGTAGGACAGATGTGTTGTTTTGCATTCACTTTCTTGTCAAAAGACAGTTGGACATTGGCATGCAAAAATAGCTCATGTTCTTCATATGAGTATAGGTCGGCCCTTTGGCGGTCACCCGCTTAGTCTCAAAATGAACAAAGATCAGACAGCCTGAAGCAGAGCAGGCCTTCATTACCAGATGGTGGGTAATGGTAATCTCAAAGTGCTCTTTGTTACCAGCAGTCACATGATCAATGTCATGGCAAAGGTCTCATTAGTGAAGGCATTGGAGTGCATTTTGGATTACTAAGACATTATTTACATTTTTTTTTTTTTTGGTTAGCAAAATTCTGCAAGCACTATTTTTGCAGATCGGACTGGACCGGAACGCAGACACTAATGTGCCTGCGTTCCGGGTGTGGACAAGGGCAGTGTAGGCGGGGTGTGTGGCTATTATGCCATTGACTTCAATGCACCGCCATGCCCCCTCCACCCCTGAACGCAGGAAGCTGGCCGGCCTGCGTTCCGGAGGCCGAATGCTCTGGACCGCAGACTTTGTGGTGTGAACCGGCCTTAAGGGCAGGCACATTATTTTGACTTTTGCATCCTTCCCCTCATGTTTGTCATGGCAAAAATGGAAGCAGAAAACACATTCAGTACATCTCTGCAATACGTGCACATTTCCTCATGTGCCATCTCTCTAAAAATGCGGCAATTACAGAAAAATATCTGCTCCTAACTCCGTTTTGGACTGACAATTCAGTCCCTTCACTGCACTGAAATCCCAAGCAGTGTTGTCATCTTGCTGGACTAAATAACTCCGTCTATCCTCCCCACCCCTCTCCACATGCATACATTGTTTTTTTTCCCCCAGCAAAACAATGCTGATGTCTTGCCTGCCCACACACACTGAAGTGAATTTTATCAAAACTGGAGCAGACGAAATCTGGAGCAGCTGTGCATGGCAACCAATCGGCTTCTCTTTTCATTTTCAAATCTTAACTGAACAAACTGAACAAACTGAAGAGAGAAGCTAATTGGTTGCCATGCACAGCTGCTCCAGATTTTGTCTGCTCCAGTTTTGATAAATTCCACCCTCCTGTGTTCTAGGAATAGGGATCTTGGTAGATATAGTTCTGGGGGCGTGGATACGTTAATAGGAACTGAGCTTTCAGCAGCTGCCCCTTCAAGAATTTTGCAAGCCTGGTGATGACACACAAGCTTGCTTCTTGCTACTGGAACAAGGAAAAGAAAATTGTGCCCAACATAATCTAGAGAGGGGAGAGGTAATTTTGGGTAATGTCTGCACATCCAATTTTTACATTTTTGATGCACCCCCTCCTCCCTGCATATACGGCCTCTTCGCCCCTGACATTTAAAGAACAACTCTGGGCAAAAGTGTTCTTAACCTTTGCAGTGTGGCTACCCCTGCATTACAAGGGTCCCGTATTACTTTTGGTCTAGGGGCTAAAAAAACATGTTCTACTCAAACTCCTGAGCCGGCTGCCTGCTACGCTTGTCACTGAAGCATGTCCCCTCCTACTTTGTGGCATTGGACTGTTCCTCAGCGTCATGTCCATACTCCTTTTTTTTTATTTGTATTAAATGTATTGGTTTACAGGACCTTTGACCGCTGCTGCAGATTGGGAGAGACCCTCCAGGGACCGGTTTATGAACACGCCAACTGTTAGTATTAGGTTGAATAGGGTTAAAGGGATATTAAAGCCTCCTTTTGCTTGAGCATCGTTTCGGAACCGGCTGCGGGGACAAT
>NW_017306269.1:5933427-5935055 GCF_000935625.1 Nanorana parkeri
GAGAGGGGCGGGGAAGGGGGGGGGGGGGGGGGGGGGGAGAAAAAAGGTGCTGAGCCCTTTTTATCCTAATGCAGAGAATGCATTAAGGTAAAAAATACCCAGATCTTAATACTACTTTAAGAAAAATTCTGCCTGGAGTTCTTCTTTTAAGTGAACCTATTGCCTTGCAGGTTGAAAAGTTCACCTTAAGCCATTATATCTCTATGTGGAGTTATGATTGCTGCTTTTTCTTGGAAATACTGGCTGTACTATGTCTTTCCTATTAACAATATTGGCGACAAGTCCTCATTTGCCGGCCAGGTGGCAACATTGTGTAGAGTTCAGTCTGTCTCCTCACCATAGCTTTCATTTCTGGTTTATAGACTTTGGTGGTTGTTTTTTTTGTTTTGTTGCTCATTGATTTGGTCTTCTATGCAGTTCTCTTTGGGGTCTATAGATGAGATCCATATCTTCACATGCCAAAGTAAGATCGATTTTCAGCATTTGTACTTCCATTTGTATTGATTGTCCTGAGCTTGTCTATGAAATCCTGTGAGGGCGCTGGCCGGGGGATTTTGTTTTAATGCGCATTAGTCTCTTACGCAAACTGATCTAGCATCCTGGTTCCTGAGTTCATCTGCATTCTCAGGATACTGCTATTTATGATTGGTGAAATCCTGTGTCCCCTTTCAAGTGAAGTAGGCCAGTCGTAGATCTTCATAATACCCTTATTTACAACGCTAATGTGTCAAGGGGGGGAAAAAAATGAAACTATTTTGGAGACTGCCGGGGTTATTGGCTTTGAGAGAGAATATCTTTCAACACAGTAACCATTATTAGGACATTCCACACCTGCACTATTGTATGACAAAAGGAAAATTCTTCACAGATCATTAAGTGTCATTTTATACAATACATTTGGTTTTATTTCACTCTTTCTCTGTCTCTCTTTCACCTGAGCCACACATGATGTTGATCCCTGCCGCTAGACTGTCTTCTAGTGGATTAGTATACTCTTAGGATACCTATACATTTTAGAGGGTGATCAGATGCATGCAGTGCAGTGACACCTCCATTGTGCTTCTTCTTAGCATTGATATTAAGGTTTAAAGCAGGGGTCTCAAACTCATTTCACTCGGGGGCCACTCAACAATTTTTTTCCCCCATGGGGCTGCTCGCCAAATGTCATACTTCAGAATAAAATGTAACTATATCCGGTATGGTACTACGGACCCCAATACACACAATACGGCCCCATTCATATCTGTAAGTTTAGGTGCAAGTAGGTATACCTGCATCAGGAACTTGCGTTTTCCTGCAGCAGGAATCCGTTATCTGCCGTTTACAAGCGGCTGCTGTTACCCTTTTGAAGTTAATGATCAGGTGCCAGCAGCAGCATGTAAACGCCTGCACGCAATGTGTAATGGTATGTGATATGATTACATGCGGTTCCCTGGATGCGCAATTGATGATTGAGGAGTGATTCCTAACCAAATGTAAACATATCACACATCATTGCATGCGATTTGCAGGCATTTACATGCAGCTGCTGTCACCTGATCATTAATTTCAATGGGTGACAGCGGCCACTTGTAAATGCCAGTTTAGGGATTCCTGCTGCAGGAAAACACAAGAAGGAACCCCCCCCC
>NW_017306269.1:5935180-5956747 GCF_000935625.1 Nanorana parkeri
TGTCTATTTATACACACACACACACACACACACACACACACACACACACACACACACACACACACACACACACACACACACGTGTATATGTATCTCTCTATCCTCTAATCTCTATGCTATGAGGGGCCACGATCGATCCCTGGCTCTCTAGCGGTGATTAGGAAGGTCTGCTGCAGACCTCACTAATGCATCGACCGAAATTCAGAACTGAGCTCCAGCAGAAAGGATCTTGGTGCAGGAGCTGACAGTAGGAGCAGCTCTGCAGTCTGCATCTGACAGAGATGCAGATTGTGTAGCTGCTCCCGCAAGTCAGGTACGCGGTCACCGCATACCTGACTTGTCAGCTGGCTGCGGGCCGGTACTTTGAGACCGCTGGTTTAAAGGGTATCTCTGGTATTGGCATTGTTATATGTATTTCTACATTGAATTTCTGTAAGTTTTAATCAATCATATTGATCTAGAAGTTTGTAAACTTGAAGATGCCCATAGGATGTACTTCCTCAATCCACTGAGACAATTTCACTCAGCCCTGTGAATATGCACTTCCTTGTGTCACCACTAACTAAGCCCGTCGTCTGAACTAAACTATAACTCAGCATCTGAACAATGTAACATTATCATTGGTTGCTGGAAGCAATGCATTATGGACCATGTAGTCTTGAGAAATTGAGATTGCTGCCTTCCTTGATGTGATGCACTCACTACATGAAAGCTCTTTTTTTTTTTGCAAGTAAGCTTTGATTGCATTATCGAAAAATAGTATGTATTCCGATGACAATGCTGATGTTAGGAGACTATATGCTGAGACATTAGAAAGCCAATAAACACAGCCAGACATTTTGTGTTAGCAGGGCAGGTGTATAGTGGAAAATAGCAATGGTACACGCTACTGCTGCTATTTATCATGAAGGTGGGGTGGGCAGCATGTCCAATCAGTTGTTTCTCCCAAGAATGGTCTGCTAATATATGTATTGTATGACATTAATTGTAAGAAATAACCAGCTGAATTCAATTGCCTTTTGAAAGTCAGAATTGCACTGTGGTTTGCAAGTACCAGTGTTCATAAAAGGCTCTGTTAGTGGTTTCTAGTTCCTGAATGTATTTGAGGAACGCACCCCTTGTATTTCCTGTTCACAGAGACCCAACTGGGAGATTAAAAGCAACTTGTCAGGATTAAAATATGTAACTTGCCATTCCTGGTGCACTCGGAGGGTCAGGGGGCATCTGAAGTTTGACAGTTGTCAGCTGCTTAGCTTCAATTGTCTTCCATCTTCTGTGCAGTGTATGTGGTTACGCAGGATCTGTGCTCTACACTCCTGAAAGGTCAGTTTTGGACAAACTAAGCAAAGTTAAAGGAGGGAAAATTTAAATCTATCCTATCTATCCATCCGGCCAGATTATTATGACCACCTGACGTTTGTAGGCAAATTAGCTATAATTTCGCGCTGAAGTTGTTAGAGGGCCAGACCATTATAAATAGGGAAGCAGGTTGTTTACCACGACAGTAGAAGTGATTTTTTTCTGAAGATATGGGTAAACAACGCGATTTAACAGCCTTTGAACGTGGGATGATTGTTGGCGCTCGGAGCCATGGAGCGAGGAACAGCAAAACAGCAGAATTCGTTAAATGTTCAAGAGCAGCTGTTGTTAAAGTGTTTAAAGACTGGACTGTCAGCCGAAAATCTGGGTCTGAACGTGCGAATTGTGGCCGTCAGCGACTAGTCAATGTTAGGGCAGAACGGAAAGTGGCAAGACTGGTACAAGACAACAGTGCAGTGTCAGATTCCTCGCATCACCTTTCAACATCTCGTGGAGTCATCTCTCTCGCGCACACACACTTACTTACCCCTGGTAGCGGAACACTTCCAGGCAGCAGGAGATTTCCTATGACTAGCAGTGCCGCGAGGGAACATGCAGCCGGCTTCTCGGGCCAAACAGGAAGCCGGGCGGTGGTTAATGACTCGCTGCCTGACTTCCTGATTGGCCTGGGAAGCCGGCTCCATGTTCCCTCGCGGCACTGCTAGTCATAGGAAATCTCCTGCTGCCTGATTGGCCAGCTCGATGCTAGCGGAAGTACCAGTATCAGTACTCCATCAACAAATGCCGAAAGATAAATAATTGGTACTCAATCGATACCGTAAAACCGTATAAAAAACGGTATTGGTGCATCCGTAGTCTTAACTAGAAGCCATTTCCCATCTACGCTGCATGTGCTTAACCTCTTGCCGTCCGCCCGTAGTAAAAAAACGGACGGACGGCACTGCTACATCTGCGGGTTGCCGTCTCCAGACGGCAATTTTTTTCTGCTCGCGCGCCCCCTAGTGGGCACGCACGGGCAGAAAAGACCCGACCATTTGTTCCTCATGGTCCCTGTGTGAGATGTAAAGTAGCCACCACTCCAAGCTCGCTCACATGATGGACAAAACCCTAGGTGACTTAGGCCTTTGTTAGGACAGACAATGTTCAAATCTAGTTTACAACTGATAATAAAATCTGCCAGCACAGTACAGGCAGGGTTAATTAAAGGAGAACTATGGGGTTAAGGCTTTTCCCCATAGTTCTCCGGGTAACGGGAGGACACAAACTAGCGTCCTCCTGTTACACTAGGCTCAGTATACCGCGAGCTGTATAGAGAATATCTATACATATATCTATGTATAGATATTGTAGCTCGTGGTATACTGAGACGCCAGAGTATACCACGAGCTGCAGCTCGAGGTATACTGAGGCGCTGAAGCGGATCCCGACAATTGTGCCGGGATCCGCCCAGCTGCGTGACTGACAGCTGGCTCTGCCTATCTTGAGGCAGAGCCAGCTGTACCCTCCCCCGTCCGTTCCGCCAGTCAGCGCTGGCGGAGCGGGGAGGGGGGAATCCAGCCCCTCCCCTGTCACGGCAGAGAGGCGTGACAGGATCGAGAGGTGAGTAAACGCCGGTATCTGTTCGCTCACCTCCCGATCTACTGAGCCGTACCTGAAGTACGGGGAATGGACTATCACTTCAGGACCGGCAGCGGGGACGAGCGTCGCTGACAGGTAAGTGTGGGGGGTGACGGAGGGGGACTGGGGGAGAAAAAGGTTCTGGCCAGTTTTTACCATAATGCAGAGAATGCCCAGACCTGAATACTACTTTAAATTATTAGTGCAACGTTAAGGCAGACTGAACTGATAAAACAAATGATCATTTCATGAAGGGTCCCCAATTACTGACATGTTTACTTTGGATTTTGTTGAGGTATCCAATATATTTTCCGCTAATATGGGAAAGGCATATTTGTGTCTTTTGGTCTATTACAGGGCAGCATTGGTCCTGCAATACAGTCTGTTCTCAATGTAGTACAATCTGAGGTCATTGCTGTGTGACCGGTAACCCGGTCAGCCTGCTGGCACTGGTTCTGAGATCAGGGAGGATCCATTGGTGTTTGTGTTGGAAAGTATGTCGGCTAGAAGGCTCAGGCAAGTGTCGGCAGCCAGGAAATGTGATGCACAATGAAACTTCACACAAGATAAAGCCATAGCACAGAAATATTGGAGGTATCCCGAGAAGGGCTGCTGGGATGCAACGTCTGAGGAGGAAGACCTAGTAAACGAGACAAGTATAAGAAGGGTTGTAGAAAGACCATCTGGCTGTGGAATGTGGAGGAGTGGTCCTAGATTTAAGCAGGCGATGATGGCGAGGCTATTTAAAGATCATTCCAGGCAAGCTGTGCACTCGTCCACATTTTTTAAATTGGTTTAATAGCTTCTTTACTAAAAGAATCTCATGTACACTTCTACAGGAATTTCTGAAATCTCTCATTTCCCTTTTGTACAATGTGAAAAGTAGCTTGGGGTAAAGTCTATAGGCCTGGCCTTACTGCATTCATCAAACCCAATTGTCTCAGTTTTCAAGAAGTAAGACTATATCTCTTTTTAGTAAAGTGCAAACCAAAGTTTCATGAATGTGCTCCCTAAAGAAGAACTCCGGGGCAAATAAAAATCTTAACTAGGGATGCAACGATACCACTTTTTTAAGACCGAGTACCGATACTTTTGATCAAGTACTCGCAGATACCAATTACCGATACTTTTTCTTAAAGGGGCAGGTCACATTTTTTCTAAAGCAATACAAACTAATGCTTTAAGGTCACTTTCTTAATATTATGATTCATGAGATGACGAGGGAGCATGACGCCGGCTTCCCGGCCAATCAGAATGCCGGGCGCTGCGTCATTACACGGCGCCCGGCTTCGCTAGCTTCCTGTCCAATCAGGAAACCGGGCAGCGTGTAATGATGCGCTGCCCGGCTTCCTGATACAGGAAGTACTCGTGCTAGGTATCGGAGCTTTTGGGCGAGTACGAGTACTCACCCAAATACTCTATCGGCACCGATACCGATACTAGTATCGGTGCATCCCTAATCTTAACCTTTGCAGTTAGGCTACCCCCGCACTGCAAGGGTTAAATGCTCGTTTTGTCTGGGGAGCTAAAATAGCAGAGCTATAAGCTCCCGATCCACAATCCCAGCTGGCTGTTAGACTGTTCCCTTCCTTCCTCTACTCCAGCAATGGTATGTCCCTTGGCGTCCTCACTTCCAATAGACTGCATAGGGTGTAATGACTCACAGGACCTTAGACTGCTGGAGTAAAGGAGAGCCTTTAAATTGTATGCCTGGGCAAAAATAAAAGCATTCAGTCTTCTGTGCAATACATTCTTGTTTCCACTTGTTTCATTCCTTTGAAAACACTGCAAGTACAGAAAATACCTGTTCATCTGCCAAAATAATCCAGTAACTTCTTAACATCCTGTTTGGGCTGACAACACTTTGCCTCTGCTGCACTGCATTCCCAAGCCCTGCCCAGTTCTCCCCTGCCAGACTGCAGCACACCTCCCCCTCTTTTCATCTCTATAATATGGAGTGCTCTGTAGTTCAGCAGGGGAGAACTCAGGCAGGGTTGAATATGCTGCTTCAGATTTCAGTGCTGCTGAGGCACTGTGTTGTCAGCCCAGACAGGAAATTACAAGCTTGGTGCACTTCTGGCAGATCAACAGGTGGTATTCCAAAGCTCTTGCAATATATATTTTAAGCATACGCCTGAACTTTTTGTGGAGAACATATTGTGATAGTATGTGAAGAAAATAAAGATGCAGATCGCAATAAAACACTATTTTTGAAGGAAGGTTTAGACCTTCTTTTAGGATTTTGTTGCCTTCTGTGGCTCTGTCGTGGAGAATCCCGCTCACCACTTGTACAACTGACTGCCATCAGAATGGATTCCAAGACTGGATGTCTCGCTCACTTCCCAATTATCTCCCTGCAAAGAGCAGTGACTGATAGTCGCCGCTCCCCACAGGGATACCCCCCTCCAATCCTGCAGCGCTGACTGGAGAGACGGACAGGGCAGGCAGAGTTGACTCTGCCTGTAGATAGGCAGAGCCCGCTGTCTTTCTCAGCTGGGTGGATTTCAACAGCATTGTCAGGATTCCTCCCGGCTGCTGCGCTCTCAGTATATAGCGAGCTGTAGCTCGCTTTATACTGAGCTTTGGGTCACGGGAGGACGCTAGTATATGTCCTCCCATGACCCTTAAGAGAACTATGGGATAAAAAGGTTACCCTATTGTTCTCTTTTAACCATTACCAAAAATGTATCTTATTTGTGTATCACTCGGCTGTAGATCCTCAAATCATCTCTGAATTGGCGCTGACACTGTTATTCTGGAGGGGGGCTACTTTTGTTCCCCATGGTCCCCGTGTGTGTTGTAAAGTAGTCACCGCTCCAAGCTCACTTCCATGATGGACTACAGTGTCACGTTTTAGTTTACTGCTTTGTATTGAGATTTTAGTCCATCGCGGGAGCGAGCTTGGAGCGGTGACTTTAACACGCACACACGCACACACACACACCTAACTCCAGAAGGAAGCTACTTGAATGCGTTTTTATGATTTGCCGCCTGAATTTAGTGTCACTTTAATTGTCAGGTATTTATGGTTTTGTCATAAATCTGAATGAAAATCTGATTAACGCTTTATTATTGGGTGGAACTGTCTGCATAAGCTGACGTATCCATGTTTCATTCACCGTGAAACTCCGACTTATTTCAGACTTCTTCATCCGACTTAGAAAGCCACTTTAGGACTGAATGAATGCCGGGGAGGGAGTGGTCTGGTCTTAAGGAGGATGATGTTTAAGCCAGAGACCTTGATTTAAATCTGGCTGTTTGCTTTTTGTAATCTTGTCAAGTTAAATTCCACTTTATGCCTCAGGCCACAAATATCGGAATGTAAGCCGTCTGGGGATGGGATTAGTATTGTGATGTACATCAGAATGCTTCAATATTCATTTTCACTAAGAGGGTTTTTTTTCCCTGAAATTTGCCATTAATTTTATTCAATTTTTTGCAGATGAAGTTGGCTGTTACTAAAGGCCAATGGAACTTTGTCAGCTTAATACATTTCAGGTGCATCAAAACAAAAGGTGTGCAAAGTCTTAAAATACCTTTTTTTTATGGGGGGAATTTATAAAAACTGGAGCAGACAGAATCTGGAGCAGATTTGCACTGCAACCAATCAGCTTCTCTGTCTGATTTTCAAATCTTAAGGTGCCCACACACCTTGCGATAATCGTGGGAAATCCCGCGATTGTACGATTGTCGCAAGGTGTGTGGAAGGCGTGCGACCGTTATCTTAGGAACATGTCCCAAAACCCGCCGAGCATCGTACGATTGTCGGCGGGTGTGTAGCATGTTCGTAAGATAAATGCCGAACGGGCCGGTGTGCGCAAGCGCACACTGCCCGTTTAGCATTGCGGTCATCAGAAGCCCGCCCCTCAGCGGGGCGGTCTTGCAATTATCGCAAGTACGATCTGCCTGTCCAAGATGGGCAGATCGTACGTTTTTTTAATTACCTTACAACCATCGCAAGACAAAAGTCTTGCGATGGTTGTAAGGTCTGTGGCCAGCTTTACCTGAACAATCTGAAGAGAGATGCTGATTGGATAACATGGACAACTGCTCCAGATTCTGTCTGCTCCAGTTTTGATTCCCCCCTTTTCTTTAGAAATCTAATAGAGTAGAAGAGCCTGTCCTCTTCCAGCATGCTGTAGAAGAGGACCTTTGCTTTCCCAGTGGAAGCAGTGGTCTCTCTGCAGAAGTCAGACATGCTCTAACATTATTATTATTTCAGGTATTTATATAGCGCCGACAATTTATGCAGCACTTTACATAGTTGTAAATTCATATCAGTCCCTACCCTCAAGGAGCTTACAATCTAAGGTCCCTATCTTAAGGTGCCCATACACTGCACGATTCTCGTACAAGAATCGCGGGAAATCCCGCGATCGTACGAGAATCGTGCAGTGTATGGAAGGCATGCAACCGTTTCTACTGTATGGTCGCACATCTTCAGTCGAACTAGCAGGCTAGAAAACCCGCCGGGAATCGTACGATTCTCGGCGAGTTAGTGGCCTGCTTGTTCGACAACTGACGAACGGGCCGGTGTGCGCACGCACACACTGCCCGTTTGCCGTCCTCCCAAGCCCGCCCCTCATTGCGATGATCTCAAGCCCGCCCATCAAGGGGGCGGGCTTGCGATGATCGCAAGTACGATCTGCCTGTCCAAGATCTTGCGATGGTTGTACAGTGTATGGCCACCTTTTCATGCATACACACAGGGCCAACTTAGAGAGGAGCCAATTAACATACGAGCATGTCTTTGGAGTGTGGGAGGAAACCGGAGTACCCGGAGGAAATCCACACAAGCACAGGGGGAACATGCAAACTCCTTGCAGATAGTGACCTGGCCGGGCTTTGAAACGAGGACACCCCGTGCTGCAAGCCACAAGAGCTAACCACTACGCTACTGTCCTACAAAAATAGCTGGAAGCAAGCACTGCTTTTCTATCCAAGTTGTGGCTAATTTCCAATGAAAACGATAAGACTTGGCACACTTTTTTTTTTTTATCTGCACCAGAAATGTATATAGCTAATTAAAACTAAAAGTTTAAAGTAGTATTAAACCCTCAAACATTTTTTCAATAATTAATGCAGATCAAACAAGTATGTTGCACAGCGAAGTATTTCTGAAATTGTTTTTCCCAAGCACTTTCAGTGATCATGTTTCAGAACTGCTCCAACTCCCTCATCTCTGCTTCCCTGAACTTCATGTCGAGTATAAGATCAGAAGGGACAGCAGTCTCCAGCAGCCATCCATCTACTAGCTTGGAGAAAGGAGGAGGAGCAGTGGAGTGGTTTCCCTTAAGTGGAGAGACGCACTGCTTACTGCTATTACATTTTTTTTTTCAATAGTGAATTCAGATCATACAAATATATAAATTGCCCAGCAAAGTATTTCTTTAAATTTTTGCCCAACCTCTTAGTCATGTTTCTGAACAGCTCCAGCTCTCTGAGCTCAGCTTCCCTAAACTTCCTGTCCAGGACAAGATCACAAGGACAGATCAGTCTGCTGCAGCTGTCCATCTACTAGTTGGGTAAAAGAGAAGTGGGACCGCTGGGAAACAAGTGGCAACGGAGTGAAGATGATTCTGCAGGAAACGAAAACTTTTAAACATGAAGAAACAGCATCCATTGTAAGTGATTGATTTAATCAGCAATTGAAATAGCTTAACTAGGGATGCACCGATATATCGGCCGCCGAAACATAACAGCCGAAAATTGCACTTTTGGCATTATGCCGAAAGTGCCAATTTCCTGCCGATAAATCGGCGCATCCGTGCTTTCCTCCCCGCTGGGCGCTGCTCTGTGTCCCAGCTTGGAGGAGAGAAAGTGTGACGGCCGAGCGCTGCGGGAGGAGAGCACTGTGAGCGGCCAACGTCTCTCCTTCCACACCGCTCAGCCTCCTATCACAGTCCGTCAGAGCGGTGTGTGGGCGGAGACAGGATGCGCTGTCACAGGAGGCTGAGCTCTCCTCCCTATACCGCTCGCTCAGGCTCCTGTGACAGCGTGTCAGGAAGTGTTGTACATGTTGTACATAATTGAGGACATGGTATGTTGACTAAATCCTCAATTATGAATGAATGGGAAGTGATCTACATCTCCTGTTCATTCATGATTGTGGTTATAGTAAACATGTCCTCATGTTATCAATGAACAGGAACACTCGGAGAGGATTCCTGTTCATTGATAACGGGATACAGAGAAAGAGAGAGGACTTTGTGTCCTAAATCCTCTTTTTCTCTTTTAAAATGGAAATATCAGTGGTCTGTTTAGACCCCCAATATTTCCCTGAAGCCCCTAAACGTAATGTGAAAAATAAATATTTAATAAATATAAAAAATGTAAGTTTATAAAAAAATTTAAATAAACATTTTCGGTTTCGGCCTGACAATTTTTTGTATTTTCGTTTCGGTTTAAAAATTTCCATTTGCAACTCTATTGAAAACCTTTTGACTTTAAACATGCTTGATGTGAACACCCGATTGTTCATGTCACAGGGAGAAAAAAGAGTTTCTGGTGGTTTGTTTTAAGATTCAGTCTTCAAATTCAGTTGTCCTGTAATATCTGGACCTGACCTGAATATTGAGTTTTTGGTTCACAGGTTTCACTGCGGTCCTTTGAGAAGTTACATAAACCACACACATAGGAGGCACAAGGTTGTCGTGTACAGTGTTATCTAGTGACTGATGGGGAGTAAGCACATCCAATCAGGTAGGCAGGGTTGTGGGGAAAGCCAGGTTCCTTTTTGTTTTTTTTATGACTCGGACCTTCCAGCAGTGATGTGCAGAAGAGGAATAGAAACCACCACTTTGTGTATCTTCGTAACTGTAAGAGCCATGTAGGCACCAGAAACAATGGGCACATTCAAAGTGCTTGTTTAATTAAAATTGTAGTTTAGTGCATTTCCACGTTTGCTGTCAAATTTGAGAAAACTTCATGTTTGTTATGCGTTTCTATTCACACAGCATACCTACAATATAAAAAAAAAAATGTCTTTACATACTAGGATGTTTCTTTGAAGCAGGCCTTAGGGCAGACTGCAAACTACTGTGTACAATTTCAAAGTTAGTCATCGGAAAATAAGAAGAAAGAGTCTGTCCCTGGTGTTTGTATGGGGACAGACTCTTTCTTCTTATTTTCCGATGACTAGAATTCAAATCCATTGTTAGGACAGACAGTGTTCAAATCTAGTTTACAACTGAAAAGATCTGCCAGCACAGTACAGACAGGGTTAATTATGGTACATTTTCACTCCTTCTTTAACATTGCATGGCAGAGCACAGTTAATTTTTTACGGATGTAAATGCAGGAGAATTGAGCGACAAGACCCTTAACTATTAACAAAAATGCATCTTATTTGTGTACCACTGGGCTGTAGATCCTCAAATCATCTCTGAATTGGTGCTGACACTGTCCTTCCTTCTGGAGGGGGGCTACTGTTGTTCCCCATGGTCGCCGTGTGTGTTGTACAGTAGTCACGACTCTAAGCTCGCTCCCATGATGGACTATAATCTCCCGTTTAGTTTACTAATTGGTATTGGGATTGTACATCACAGGCAACTTAAATGCATTTTTAGGATTTAACTCCTGAGTTTAGTGTCACTTAGAGGCTCAGGTGCATGTAGCCTAAAAAAAAGAGTCTTTACATACTAGGATGTTTCTTTGAAGCATCTATTTTTTTTTTTCTGTACATCATATATATCTTTGACTTCTCTATGAACGATATGCAGATACATTTGCTGCGAGCTCAGGCAGCCCCCCCCTCCCCATCATCCCGTTCCCCATATGCACTGCAGGCACCTCTTAATAGATTGCTGAAGCATTGGCATTGCATTTTTGGTGTGCAAAGGAAGGAAGGGTTAGTTGGGTACCTGGGCTGCATTCTGCACCAGGATCTATTTTTGTGCACCCCAGGTCTTAGGTGACTATGTCTACAGAGAGGCACAGATTATTGGACTAAGTAAACCAGTGTGCCAAAACAAGGTCACTGGTTCTTGCTGCAGAAATGCCAGGGGAAGAGTTGCGGGTTTTTTTTTTTCTGGTAGAAGAAGGAAGGGTAAACTAGTCCGCTATAATGCAGAAGCTATATAATGGTAAACCATCCTCCCTAGAGTTCAGTTCTACTGCATAGTCTTACTATTTTATACAGTGCTGGTTAACTTTAGGTATTGTATTTATTGGGGATGCACCGATATATCAGCCGAATATGGCACTTTTGTCAAAATGCCCAAAGTGCCATTTTTTTGGGCAGATATAGTGGTGCATCCACTGAGGGAGGAGAGCGCTGTGAGTGACCGGCGTCTCTCCTCCCACATCGCTTAGCCTCCTGTCACTGATCAGAGGAGAGCGGTGTGTGAGGGTGAAGATGGCCAGCGCTGTCACAGGAGGCTGAGCTCTCCTCCCGCACCACCCTGCCCCGCCTCCGGTGACAGCTGTCAGGAAGGGGAGCGAGTACAAGCAGTCAGTGATCGCTGAGTGTTGAAAATAATTGAGGACAGAGTATGGTTACTATATCCTCAATTATGAATGAATGGGAAGTGATCAACATCACTTCCTGTTCATTCATGATTGTTGATATAGTAAACACACTCTGCTCAAGTTATGAATGAACAGGAACACTCAGTATGGAGGATTCCTGTTCATCTGTAACAGGGGCTGCAGAATAAGAGATTGAGGACTCTGTGTCCTCAATCTTTTTCTATTTTAAAAGGGAAATATCAGGGGTCTGTTTAGATCCACAATATTTCCATGAAGCCCTTAAAAGTAAATTAAAATATTAAAAATGAATGAAAAAACATGTTCGGTTTCGGCCTGACATTTTTTTTCATTTCGGTTTTATTCTTGAAATTTTCATTTTGGTGCACCTCTAGTATTTATGTTTACAGATCTAAGGCAGTATGATTCTGGATGAAAGAGCTATAACTACAGCAGTAGTAGTAGGAGGCCAGTGGTCAGTCAGCCCTCCAGCTGTTCATTTGATCCCGTGCTGTCCATATTGGGATCTGAAAATGTTGAGGAAAGGCAGCTCACTAGTCGCAGGCTCCACAAATCCACTTTAATCCAAGACTCGGTGTGCTTAGCCGAGGATTGTGCTGGCCGCAGGGAGCCGCACACTGCTGTTCATCTTTCATCGCAGAAAGTAGGTGTCAGTAGCTGTCAGGAGTTTTAGCATATGTACAAAGGTTACAAAGATTACTGATCACTGGATCTGGTGTCGACTATGATTTGGAAACGTCCTCCTGGGGGGAAAAAAACAGCCAGCCACAAACGGTGGCAGATATTGTCAGAGGTGTTCCATGGGTGCAGTGTTATTATTCCGAGTTCTACCGTCCCACTTCCTGTTCATACATGCTCGGGGCTGTTTATTAAACAAAATGTGCACAGGCAGCTCGGTGTTTATGCAAGTCCTGCAATAAAAAGTATGTCTGCCTTGAATTTACATACTGAAAGACGGGGCCCCAAATTCCCACTGTGTCTGTAGTTGACTTAACTAGGAGAAGCCAAACCAGAAAGAACGAAAAAGTCATCTGTACCACATAAACCTTAGCCAAATTGTTTTTAAAGAACATTAAGGTGAAATAATGATAATGCTGCTCTGGCAGGGAAGAGCTGTTGGCCGTCTCGGCCTCCGCACTAATACCAAGGCGCAGGAATTATACTCTTGAAATACTCAGGTATTTGTAAATAGTGCTCTATGTTCCAGGAGGTCATGTGAGGACAGTGCAGTGTGTGCAGATCCAGAGAGCACCTCTTGGGCCCCCTTTCTTGTCACTACTTCCTTCCTGTTCAACTCTGTGAAAAGATTGCAATCATTTTAAACCCTCAAGGAAACTCGTATCGATTACCAGCCGTTCCAGGCCTGTTGTAGGGATCTTTCGTTTTCGTGTTTTAGGACAGTTTTTACAAATGATTTGTACATATGGATGCTGAAAACTGGCATTCTCTATCTGATCCATCATCTGTGTGCTTTTTCTTTTCTAGTTGGTGTAAAGTGCCTAGTCAGTGTTTTGTTTTTTTTTCTTTACAATACTGCTGTGTCTTTCGAACGCTGTCAGCTGACAGTGAATGCTAATGAGGAGATGGAGCCCCAGCATTTTGAGGGCAGCCTAAGTAACGCCACCATCAACTGAAAGCAGTGGCAAGTATCTGATAGGACTTCCTTACCAGACGCTTTGCAAATGCATTTGTCATAAACAAGCTGCATGTGCACATGAGGACTGCAGGTCATAGGGTTCAATGCACTTTCTAAGAAGTGACTGGTGGGCTGTTCCACTTGTGCCAAGTACAGCCCAATAGAAGGGAAGTTGGGACAACCTCTCCAGAGGTCCTCTACACAAGCCTGTACTGTGAGTATGGCTATTAGTAACAGCTTGGTCACACAGAGTATAGTCAACATGGATGTGCACACATGGTTCCTCACACGTTTGCATGATCTTGCTAATATGTGAACATGCATGCACACTCATAGGCACATACGTATGTACTGCAAGCAATTAATACAGAATCTTTGTGTGTGTTTTGTACTTTGTATAACGTGATTTTCTTGTGATAATTGTCGCAGAGAAAGAAAGTAAGGAACAATCCAAAACCTTAAGGCCCTGTTCACACCTTTTACGTTTTGTCGCGTGTTCAAGGCTCTATGAACGCTCTACAAAACGTACAAACATGAAAATCCCATTGTTTTCTATGGGTATGGTTCACACCTTTCTGAACGCCCTACAAAACGGCCTATGCCCAAACAAGTACATGTACTTCTTTGGGCCGTTTTTGTTGGGCGTTTCCATTGGGATACAGCCAAGTAGCCCTCGGAAACGCGCGTTTGTCGCGCATTTGCAGTAAAAAAAAACTCGCGACAAACGGGCATATTCAATACGCCTAGGTGTGAACCCAGCCTAAGAGTTTGCAGAACAAGCATTAGAAGAACTCTGGGCAACATTTTTTATCAACCGTTGCAGTGGCACTACCCCGTACTGCATATGGTTATTGCTTGTTTTGGTATAGGGAGTAAAATAAAAAAAGTTATCCACACCCGATCCTCTGAGCCAGCTTGCTTTTAAACCTCTTCCAGCCTTTCTTACCCTCCACTGAAGTGGTCTAAGGTCCCTGTTCCATACACGGTGTATAGGATGTGATGACGCTGAGGGATATACCAGCGCTGGAGTGTAGGAGACAGGCAGCAGGAAGCGCGGTCACAGTCGGCCAGATCAGGATCAGGGGAGTGAATAATGTTTATTTTTCTCCCTAGACCAAAATGAACACTAGTAGATAGTAGTAATGACATTATTGAGCGTGATGAAGGGGGCCCTGTGTGGCCCAGAAAGCGCTTGTCTTTATGACATAAAATGGATTTACACTTACGTGAATCTGTGGAAATGGAGTGCTGGTAACATCTTTCTATCTACTGTTGTATCTTGAGCGGCACCATCCACAGTTATTGCAAGCACCCATTCTCATTGGGACAGACCGGTAAGGAGTGGAACAAGGTATGAACTTTACAAAATGAACACTAAACCCTTGCAGAGCGGAGGTAGCCCCACTACAAGGATTAATAAACATTTTGCCCTGAGTTTTCCTTAAAGGAGAACTATGGGGTCAGTGTTTTTCCCCATAGTTTTCCTTAGGGTAACGGGAGGACACAAACTAGCGTCCTCCCGTTACCGTAAGCTTAGTATACCGCGAACTACAGCTCGCGGTATACTGAGACGCGACAGCCGGAGCGGATCCCGACGTAGATGATGGGATCCGCCCAGCTGCGTGAGTGACAGCTGGCTCTGCCTATCTAGAGGCAGAGCCAGCTGTACCTGCCCCCTCCCCCGTCCGTTCTGCCAGTCAGCGCTGGAGGATCGGAGCCAGGAGGGGGGAATGCAGCCCCTCCCTGGCTGTCACGGCAGAGAGCCGTGACAGGATCGGAAGTTGAGCGAACCCGGTATGTGTTCGCTCACCTCCCGATCTACTGAGCCGACCTGTGACAGTCTCATTGTCACAGGTCGGCTAGAACTATGACGTGAGTGGAAATCACTCATCTCATAGTTCTCCTTTTCAGGTTAAGACCCCTTTCACATGTAGCGACATACCTTTTGCAGCGGCCGGGATAGCGCGATTTTCGGGGCGACGATCCAGCGACGGTAGCGCGACCTTCTCCGTCGTGCTCCATAGAAAAAAGGCAAAATAGCGCAAAATCCGCCGAAAAAGGGTCCGGTAGAAGCGACTTGCGACCGCGACGAGCGACATGGAGTTAAGACAGCTCCATTGAATAGCATTGGCCGGCGACTTCTCGCAATATCGCGCGGCAAAAATGCACGATATCGCGGCAGAAATCGCGCGATACGTCGCTACATGTGAACGGGGCCTAAATCTTCAGTGGGGACTCCTGTTCTGAGGACAATGGTCTGGGAATTCCCCTCAGTTTGGGAGATTTCCTCTAAGTTACTATTGCATCTCTGAGGGCCCATTCACACCACATCCAGATAATCTCCAGATTAGACCAGATTGTTTCCAGATGCATCCAAAATGCATCCTAATGTATCCCTATGCTATTTCTGGTCTGGTACGCAGTCCGTACCAGACCAGAAAAATACTGCAGGTCTCATTTTATCTGGTCTGGAATGCATTGGAACGGAGGGCAGGGTCACACCATTTTCCGGACCAGATCTGGTCTGGAAAATGGTGTGAACCTGCCCTGAAACAAGGAAATTTCCCTAATGTATACAAACGGGGGAGGGTGGAGCTATTGATTTTAACCCTTTCCCATACTATACAAAAATGCTATATATAACTTTAAAAAAGCCAAACAGCCAATATAGATCTGGAACAGGAAAGGACAGAAGATTAGGGAATACAAATATATATCTATGAGATTTGTCAGTAACTGTGCAGGCGAATCCTGGTGTGGACGTGGCTACCCCTGCAAAACAGAGTAATGGCCGCCCCAGCCCTGCGTGTTGATGTAAAAGCAGAAACCGTCATTGTGAGAAGTCTGTAAACACCATTCAGTCCTAGATGGACAAAGATAGTGAGAACTCTGTTTTATTTGCATTTGTACTCTGAACGTTTGACATATTTGGTTGGAGTTGGAACTCCACTGAAGAGAGGATCAACCTTTTGTCATCCCTCACCACAGTGTTGACATTGCTTTATGTTCATATGTGTGGGTCTAGTATAAATCTTTCGTACAGTCTAATGGCTTTTCATTCTCTAACATTTCTCTTCTCCAATATCTACACTTTTGTTTCACCCTCTGTCACGTACACTTGGTTACTTGGCTCACATATTTCACACCCTTTTTATAATGTTGGGCCAGACAAATTTCTACCTTGAAAGATTTTTTTTCTTTTCAAAACCAGTTTAGACTGCCTTAAATATTGAGCTCAAAAATACTTAAGACAGCTGCAGATCTGTTATCGCAGCATCGAGAAAGCAAGTGTCAAATGATATTTGCACAGGATATTCTTGCTCATACACTGTATATTTGCTCTTTGCTCATATTTTTCTGACATTCCTTTCTTCAGAAGTGATTCCTGTTCTTCAGTATGTAGTCTTCCACACCGGGTTGTCTCAAACATGTGTGCACCACCCCAAAAAAAATTATCTGGCTATTATTCAATGGTGAAACAATATATTTTATTGTAGGCAACTGTTTCAATTTTCTTTATGCAACCTTGGTCCAGTTTTTACACCAGCCTGTACTTGGTCATGGGCTTGTATTGCATTGATGGGGACATCATTATAAGCTCCTAGGATACTATCAATGATACAAATGGTTCTGTATAATCGGGGAATGTCTTTTTTTAGTTGGTGTGGATTAAAGCCGAGTGAACTTTCAGTACAAATCCGACACATGAAGGTTCAGTTGCATCTAAACAAAAGTTATGGAAAGTATTAGTTTTTTTTTCTTTAGAAAGCAGCCACAGTAGAACATCCTGTCCCTTGACAAAATGCTGCAGGGAAGCATCTCTGTGGAAGCAGTGGTCTCACACCAGAGGTCCAACACACCACTTGCTGAATCAGATATAGCGTTCCCCAGTAAGTAGAGCGCATGCACTATGTTGATTGCAGATTTTTAGGTTTGACTCAGCGGGGGAAACTTTAGACCTCTGCATGAGACTGCTGCTTCCAAGCAGAGAGCTTCCTCCAATATAACATGGTTGCTGCTTTCTAAATAACAGTAAGATGTTGACCACCTCTTTTTGATGCAGCCACAATTTATTTAACTGATTTTAAACTGAAAGTGTAATGAGGCTTTAAAGGAAAACTTGAGAGAGTAAAATGTACTGTCCCCAATATTTGGAGTTGGCCTGTGAGACTGCCGCTGTTACACGCCGGCTTTGTAGATATGATTACCACCCTGCAGAGCGAGGTTTTTGTCAGTTACCGCTCCCCGCAGAGATTTCCCCCTGCTCTCTGTTCCACCAGTACCCATTAGAGGAACAGACAGAGGAGGGGTGGGCACAGCTGGCTCTAGAGAGGCAGAGCCAGCTGTCAATCAGGCAGCAGGGCGAATTGCAAAAATATAATTTTTGGGGGGGAGGGGGGTGGGGGTTCCGGCTGCAGCACGGCTCTGCGATGTCAGCAAATAGCGGTCAGTAGCTCACTCTATGCGGAGTTTGGTTCCCAGGAGGACATTCGTTATTTTTTGGGTCACAGGACAGGATATTTGCTAGAGCCAAAAAAAAAGGTTTGGCTGTAGTTCTCTTTTAAGTATCTAACAATTTTTCCTTAATTTGGTCTTTAAATTATTTCTATGGACAATTTTTCTTTTAAGTTTTCAATGCAGAGTTGCATTGGATACCTTTTTAGATTTCCCTTCACTTGAGGCTACAGTTCACACCTGCACTACACTGCACGACACCCGGGACGCTCGTCTCAGGAGCGTGTGGTCCTGCACAATGCAGACATCGATTGCCGTGCGGCCTCATTGATTTCAATGGGGTGACATCAGTGCAGCAATCGCAGAAAAAAGGTACATGTACCTCCCTTTTTTTTTTTGCGATACACGACGCGCGGCTGTTTTATCCTGTCTTCGGAAGCACTGGCGGGGGACCGCGCGATCCGCCTGGCAGGACTGGGATGCCATTGGAACATAATGGCACCCACAGCGTGATCGGTTGAAACCCCGCGACTCCTGACAGCGAGGCAATCCGCGCGGAATCGTGCATGAATGCCGCACGGTGAGGCGTCGCCTAGGTGTGAACCTAGCCTTACAGAGAATTCCTCTCGCTTCCTGTTGTATCCCTTTTTAATGCTTAAAGTTTTATGTACTTTATTGATATCACCTGATGTCCCGGAGCTGTTTGTGGTGTCTCTTCATATTTCATAATTGATTTAGACGTATCTTCCATATCAGGAGGCAATTACATTTTATATGTAAAGGTTTATAGGCCCCTGCAGCAGCGGTTAATTATACTTTTTGTTCCACCTGCTGCTTTGTTTGTGAAAGGAAGGCGCACTCGTTTTCCAGATGAGCGCTGGGCGAACATCCTGTTTTTGCGTTTTGTTTTCTTTACAAATGACAGGTAATGTCATCTCTGCTTTGTGTATGAAAGAAAAAGCTTGCGTACAACAATGCAGCGAGCTAAATGTTATCCCAGCTTGGATCAGAGTTAGCTCTACTGTCCCATACGAGTTGTGCAAACAAATATTAGGATTGTTTGATTTTTTTATTTATTTTTCCATTGTTTTTATGGGCCTGTGTTATGCAGAGAATATGGGCACTTATTTAATTAAATACAAAACAGCAAAATCAATTGGGAGGATAAACATCCTCTCAAACTGTTCACTTTCGCTTCTCTAGTGACCCTAATGCTGACTATACAACAATAAAAAGAAATCAGTTTCGGAACATTTGTTTGATTTTCTAATAGTTAATGGGCCAAATGACAATTTTTTCGACTGTATGGATGGAGAAAAAAAAAAATATATGCAGCAGGGTGGAAGATTTTTCTCAAACTATATTCTAACAGTAAATGTGTTGTACTTTCAGGAAACTTCATTCCAAAATAGAATTGTAAAACAAAGCAAAATTTCGAATGGCATTATCGAATGTTCTGACGAGATTTTTTCATAAGAACATTTGTACGAAAAGCTACCATTGTATGGCCAGCTATACCGCTGACTTTTAAAGCGATCAGTGGCCGAACGTTTTACATTTGTGATGACTGGAGGTTACTGAAAAGCACACTAGGGACAATTCAACGAAGCATTTTCTGGCTCTATGCTCCCTTTTTAAAAACACCTGCGCCTAATTCATAAAAGCCTTGCGACACACACAGGCCTTGTTTTTCACACTGTCACTATGGCTGCAAAAAATTCTTACAGAATTACTGCCAGTTTGTAGATGACAAAACTGAAGGTTATAAAGACCAACTCTAAAGGTGGCCATACACTTTACAACCATCGCAAGACCTTAGTCTTGCGATGGTTGTAAAGTAATTAAAAAAAAACTTACGATCTGCCCATCTTGGACAGGCAGATCGTACTTGCGATCATCGCAAGCCCGCCCCCCTGAGGGGCGGGCTTCCGATGACCGCAATGCTAAACGGGCAGTGTGCGTGTGTGCACACCGGCCCGTTCGGCATTTGTCTCCCGAGCACCGATCAAACTAGCCGAAAATCGTAAGATTTTTCGGCTGGTTTTCTAGCGTGCTCCTTAGACAAAAGACGTGCGACCGTACAGTAGAAACGGTCGCACGTCTTCATTCACACTGGGCGGTTCGCATACGATCACGGGATTTCCCGCGATTCTCGTACGAGGACCGTGCAGTGTATGGGCACCTTAAGTTGGGGACAGAGACCGACACACACATGCCCTGCTCTGTAATACACAGTGAGGTTGTTGTATAGTAAAGAAGGGGACTTGGTTTCCTGGAAAACTAACCATTAATTTTCACATTTGGTGAAATACATTTATCTTTGAAATCTGTGTAAATAGATTTTTTTCAGGTACATAACAATATGCAACAACGTTTTGCATTTAAATGGACTCGGCACGGCTTACCAGCAGAGACTAATTGCCTAATTGACTCTAATCTTCTACAGATGACCACCCTACTAACCTGTTTGCTGGTATCATTGTCGGCTTAATGGCCCTCATTGTGGCCCCTACTCATTCGTGCTACTGAAATTGGAAGCGATTTAACCTAAGTTGGCCACTCAGCTTGCAGTCTGAGCAACCTCTATTCCAGTGGTTCTCAACTCGTGGGTCGCGACACCCTCTGCAGTGGGTCGAATCTTTTATATCTACAAACTTATATTAACCCCTGCAGTGGGACTACAAGCTCACTCCCGTGATGGACTACAATCTAAATACAAATTAGTAAACTAAACATGAGATTGTAGTCCATCACGGGACTGAGCTTGGAGAGGTGACTACTTTACATCGCATACGGGGACCATGGGGAACAAACGTAGCCACCCTCCAGAAGGAAGGACAGTGTCGGCACAAATTCAGAGATGATTTGGAGACCTACAGCCGAGTGATACACAAATAAGATGCATTTTTGTTAATAGTTGAGGTACTTGAATGTATTTTTAAGATTTAAATTTCTGAGTTTAGTGTTATGTGTGTATATATACCCACACACAAAATGTTTTATAGAGTCTACTTACGGGTTAGTTGTGTGCGCTTTGTGAAATAAGTTGTATTTTTCTTGATCTCCTTTTTATGTGAGACTTGTAAGACCAGCAGAGATAATCCCCGCAGGCTGTTTTCCTTCACATCTCTGGTTCCCAGGAGCTTTCGTGAGATCATGGGCGGGACGAGGTTTAATCATTATACAGCTAAGGAAAAAAAAAAGTGTTGCTGTCCTTTCACTTCATTTGAGATCTATTGACAAAGAAGAAAAGCAATGTCGTGCCAAGGATATGCTGCCTAAGCCACTGCCAACTGCCTCTTAAAACTTACAATATCACCTTGGCAAGAGTTTTCTATGAAAATAATGGTGTGAATTATATGGAAAATTGCCTAGGCCCAGGGCGAGAGGAGGCTGGCCTCTCTGTGACTGGGCTGTGAAGTAAATTATATAACAAAGTGTATGCATCTCATGTGACACAGAATTCCATTCTATTCATAGCCGGTGAATCTTCTTACAAGCATGTACACAAATCATTTGTTATGTTCAGTCAGCGTGTTTTACTTTTAAAGGTTTACGGCGACTCCTGTTTAGTAACTGTGAACTAAAACAGATCCTTATCCATAGAACAGGAAAGATTAGTATCTCTTATTGTTTTTTTGGGGGGCCTGTCAGACTGTCGCAATGTATTGCAGTGCCCTTGCATTGGGGTGTCTTTCAAAATGCACAGATGGTTCATATCTGTCTGTTGCAGTGTGCTAAAACACACAGGGGTTATTGTGAGCTGGCAGGTCAAAGAACCAGACTTAAGGTAGCCATACACTGCTACCTTTTTATCCTCTGAATTTTCAATATGTGGGAGGCCCTGTTGGTGGTTCAACAAAAATCAATTAAAAAATAGAAGGAGCCAGGTGGAAAATTGTCAGCCAATCAGATGTGGTCAGTGTTTGGGTATCCCAACCGCCGTGGATGTCTCGGCTGTCTGAATACAATAATCTCCCCCTCTCTCTCTACTTTTCTCTCCACACACACACACACACACACACACACACACACACACAAACACACACACA
>NW_017306269.1:5957079-5960067 GCF_000935625.1 Nanorana parkeri
ACTGAGTTCAGATGGGCCCAGCCTCTGTTGTTGGTTGACATGGGTGCGCCTCTGCTGTACATCCCCATTATCTTCTGTGAAGCTCGTCTGCCTCCGTCTCCCGGCTGGGTGAAGAATCCTTTAGAAGTCAATATGAATGTACAGCGCAGAGAAGAGGAGACATCTGCTGCAAGATGTAAACAAACAGCAGAGACTGGGCCCATTGAAACTTGGTAAGTATTCTTCTGTGCGTGGGGGGGGGACGGAGTGGAGGCAGTTGTGAGGTCACTATAAAGGAGCCCAAAGGATAAATGCGCTTTGTTTTAAAGTGCACTTATCCTGTATAAAAATGACTGACACATTCCCAAATCAACACATGAGACCCCTATGATAGCTCAAGTATAATCAATTGAAATAACCCTAAACTAAACGGGTGCCAGAAACAGCTACAGGACCTTCTGATGGATCACATCCACCCAATGTATCCAGCCAGGACTGGTGATGAAACAGGTGAGCATCATGGAGTACCCCAAATGTTGGTGGGTGTGCTTTACCCTGCTGTCCACACTGCCTTTTGTGTGTGCACAAGACGGACGACTGACGGAAGCCTCGTTCTTTTCAGACTGGTGTATAGATTCTACACCATTGATGACATGTTACGGGGCTTAGTAGTTAATTCCTTCTAATAATCTTGTACAGATTTGGTTATACCAGCGCCAGTCATATGCTGTTCAACACGCAATGGTCTGTATTATTATTATTATTATTATTATTATTATTATTATTAATAATTTATTTTTGGGATAGATGACCCAGACACTGAATCCTGTGGTATTGGGTGTCATGGTGCAGAAATATGGAGTTAAGAACTTAAGCCCACTGGATTAACTTGTTTTATTATTGTGAATTTGATACTGATTATTCAATATGAGAGGCGCAGTACATTTTATATTGAACTGTGCACTGATAAACATCTTAGGATAGTGCGCCTGAGTTTTTTGCAGTCTTTACGAGTTTGTGGTTATGTTTGGCATATCTTTAGTTTGTGCTGCTGATGCCACTATTATTAAAATGTTGTTTGGTTGTTCTGACTCACAGGTCACCTTTTATTTACCGCACTGGTTTTAATATCATAGGAATGGTATGGAGAGTTCACCAAGATGATATTCACTTCATTATATACATCTATAATCCTGGGGAATAATAAATTACCATTTTCAAAGCTGCCATTGCATAAAGCCGACTGCAGGCAAATAAAAAATAAAAATATTTTCATTAATAAATCATTAATTTTTTTTCTTTTACATGTACTATAAATTATATCAGTCCTACATGCTTATAGTGAGTGGTATACGCAGCAGTGAATTCTACTGTATGTGAACGTTCCAGTACTGTGAGTCTCGGTTGCATTGCTCAGTGCTATGCTAGCATATTTTTAGACATGGGTGGATGGAAGGGAACTTATTTAGGAAGTCTATAGGACTCTATAGGTGTGATCTGCAGTCACTGTCCAGTGAGCCAGCTGACAATGGGGAAATAATACATGACTAAAATACTTAACAGTGCACTATTGGCGAGGAGTTTGCATGTTCCCCCTGTGCTTGCGTGTGTTTGCTCCGGGTACTCCGGTTTCCTCCCACACTCCAAAGACATGCTGCAAGGTTAATTAGCTCCTGTCTAAATTGGCCCATGTATGTATGTATGTATGTATGTATGTATGCATGTGAGATAAGGATCTTGGATTGTAAGCTCGTTGAGGGCAGGGATTGATGTGAATGTGCCACTATGTAGAGCGCTTTATAAATTGTCAGCGCTATATAAATACAAATAATAAATACTTATCTGTTTTGCTGGATATCTAGAGGTATGCACATGGTCGTAAATTTACCATATTACCTGGTTTGTTGCCGCTGCAGCCAATCTGTGAACAGAGCCTAATAGCTCCATGGCAATCCTATGCTTATATAAAATTATTTGTCTGAAATTATACAGCAGCCCTTGAACGCATGCTCACCTCCTCTGGTGCTTTGAACTTAGACTGGGTAATCCCAGCAGTGCCGTTGTAGATATTTTGAGAAGTAGGAGAGTAGTGGCAGCCCTGTATTTTTTTTTTTTTCTCAGTCTTCACATCCTTAAAGTGAAAGTAAAGTTGAAAACAAAATGTTGTTCGACAGGCTTCTTATAACCAGAAGAGATGGTGTAAGTCTCTCTTCTGCCATAAAAGCTTTTTGCTGCCTGTCGGTAATCTTATCTTTCATGTACACTCAGGGGTGTGGAAATAAAAAAAAAAAAACTACTTGTCCAAGGGCTTAAGCAGGGGCCGAATCTACTTGTCCCTCATGACAATCTACTTGTCCCAATACAAAAAAAAATATTTTAATCGAAACTAGGGGTGCACCAATACCGGTTTTTGGGTATCGAGGACGAGTACCGATTATTTTGCTTTCGGTACTTGCCGATACAGAGTATTGGTGCTTCCCGGGCAATCAGGAAGCCAGGCAGCGGGTAATTACATGCTACCCGGCTTCCTGATTGCCAGGGAAGCCAACTCCATGTTGATTAGCCGGGAAACCGGCTTCCCAGCTAATCGGCATCGAGCCAGCTTGATCGCTGCTGCTCAATTGATACAAGTGATCTGATCAGATCACTTGTATTAAAAACGAGTGGCGGCTGCATGCTGTACATTTAGCTCTGCTTGTCCGGAGCAGGGCTAAATGTACAAAAAAAACTACTTGCCTGGCACCCGAAACTGCATGTCCCAGACGTCGGACGATAGGAATTCCACACCCCGACACTGTCACACATGCGCGGCTCAGCAGTCCAAAGGCTCTGTGTGCTAAGATCGAAGTAACTCAGGTGTGCATGTGCAGGGGTTGTATTATCTGTGCTCGGCCAATCCAGTGGCTGAAGGCTTTTTTTTTTCCTTTAACCTGCTTTACTTCCCTTTTTAAAGGATCAGTGCACTCTAAAACAAAGTGCATTTATCTTTTTTGTCCTTTTCCTCTGCCC
>NW_017306269.1:5960521-5966625 GCF_000935625.1 Nanorana parkeri
CATTTCTGCTGTTTGTTTACATTCAGCACCCCAAGTCTTCACTGTTCTGGCCACGCCTGAACTGTCTCCAGCCTTGGAAGCCCCATAGACGTCCATAGGGCAGTAATATGTAGGCCTGGTCAGGACAGTTAAGACTTGTGGTGCTGCATGTAAAGGAACCGCAGAAACACGGGTGTTGGATCAAGGTATGTGTGCATCTGTAGAGGGGAAGGGGGCAAAAGGATGAGTGCACTTATGCTGTAATAGTCTGTGGTAATGGATAGACTCTTGTCACAGCTCACTGTTTTTCTCTTGCTGCTGGTACGGCTTATAACAAATCGCAGATTCCTTGCTGCTTTAGTAGAGCACAGAGTGGCATCCGGAGGGTTGTTAATTTATAGATATCACAGCTGCTCCATTGACATATTTGTAAACTGGGTGCTGGAAAATAATGGTTTGATAAGGTCACACCCATGGTGGTTGTGCTTTCTTTCCAAAACTTGACTCCCCAAGCATGTTTCAGAGACATTTAGTGATTAGTCCTCAAAGGTACAGATGGCTGATTTTTGTTGTTCTATGAACCATTTTACTGTAGATGCATTGGTTCCAGTCTTTAAATACAGAAAACTCTCAGGTATCCGGTATTCAACTAACCAGAACTCTCATCTAACCAGTAAACAAAAAAATCCCACGTGTACTCTTCTGCAGCATGTATTATCCTGGAAATGATTGTGTGCCTACTTGTCTTAAGTGTGTCTATTTGTCTTTGCTTTTGATTGCTGCATTTCAATATTAATATGGAGTCAATACAGAGTTTGTTACGGTATGGCATAGTATGGGGTATGACATTAGTTAGACCCACTTGTAATAGTAACTCTCCAGCAACCAGAAGCTACATTTATCCAGAGTCTATCAATCCCTGTGGATGCCGGATAACAGGCAGTTTACTGTAGTTTCTTTCTAACACTGAAATTAAAATGTTTCATTAATATAAAAAGCTGCTTCACCAAATATTTGTTTTAATTAAAAAATTAAATCTGTAGTTACCGTTGAAGTTTTTCAGCAGAGCCAAAGTTTTTTTTTTTGCCCCCCCTTTTAATGTCAAAACTCTGTGATGGGGTGTGCATGCAAACTTACAAAGCTATTGGCGGGGGGGTTTCAATAAAGGCTTAATGCCACTTTTCTGTCAGTATGGACCTTTTAAAAAGTCCTGCGCTAAATTGAAGAAAAAAAAAACACAAACCGGTAGCCATTTCCAGTAACGTTATCAACACTTGCAACAGATTTCGGTAGTTCTTAATAGCACAACTTTAAGAATCTGCCGCTATGACTGGCGCTTACCTTCCCTCTCCCCAAAAACAACCACCAGTTAACAGATTACAAAACTGGCAGTAATTCACTCAATGGCTTCAGTGCTATGAGTGATTGACCTGGAACAATAATACAGATCAGGAAAGTCAGTCAAGTGTGCATGCTTTTTCTAGGTCTAGTATTGAAGCCAGAGGGACAGGATGACTGACAAGCATTTGCAGATAGAGCAGCAGTGGCAACTTTTATATTTATTGCATGACAGGTTTACATTAAGCTGTAAAAATGTCTGAGGCTTGGTCCTCCATAAATATAACGGGGAAATTATATGCCTTGAATTTTTTGATGGAAAGCTGCTTGGTATAAGATGTCATGATTTTTGAGACCTTCTCTATTAGACTGATATGGACACAATTATGAAAAAGTAATCATTTATAAAATCACACTAGAAGTGTTGTGAAGCTGGAAAGACTAGAACTGTTTACCAATGGCCCAGCAAAGCAATTCACTGGAATAAGTGAGGTAGAAGAAGACAAGGTGTGAAATATAAAACGCACAATTCATGTTTACACTTCCAGATGCGTCTTTTGTGTACATTTTAGCCTGTGACAAGACTTTCGGCCATCCTAATATTTATCAAACTTGTTTGTTTTTTACCAGCTACTTTGTTATTAAGCTCGGAATACAAGCTCTGTATTTGGTATATAAAAACACTATCACATGAACATGCCTAGAATTTTCAAATTCTGCCTATATGTACTGTAAATAGTGTATTTTTTTGAAATTGCCTATGGACTGCTCTTCACGGGACCACAGCTCTGGGGACTTCTCTGTTCTAGGTTATGATTAGCTGGTTTTCAAAGTCCTGAGATGGCTCATGCCACTGCACTTGCCATCACTGTGCCCAGGGTAGATACAGCTGTACCTTGCCACCTTTGGGGTTGTAACTAAGTGCAAAGTGATGGTGCATGCACAGTTTATTGGCCCAGATCCATTGATGTCAGACAGGACCACCTGGGTTATGGTCTTTCTCCTATGACTTTTGTAACAAATAGTCATGGTTATAGGTAGGGATGCACCGATACTAGTATCGGTGCGGATGCGGAGTATTTGGGCGAGTACTCGTACTAGCCCAAATACTCCGATGCCTAGCCCGATACTTCCGACCAATCAGGAAGCCGGGCAGCACGTCATTACATGCTGCCGGGCAGCGTATAATGACACACTGCCCGGCTTCCTGATTGGTCGGAAGCTGGCCAATCAGGAAGCCAGGCGCCGTGTAATGACGCGGTGCCCGGCTTTCTGATTGGTCGGGAAGCCGGCTTCATGCTGTCTTGTCACCTAGTGGCGAGTAGCATGGAGATGGCTTCCCTGCTAATCAGGAAGCCGGGTGGCAAGTCTTGCTTCCCGGGTAATCGGGAAGCCAGGTGGCGAGTCATCACACGCCGCCTGGCTCCCTGAATGGGACTTCCGTTACTCAGTATTTTGTATCGGCGAGTACCGGGGGGAAAAAAATTCGGTACGGAAATACCGGTATCGGTGCTTCCCTAGTTATAGGTATATGACACAGAGGTTAAGGAAACTCTGTTTACTGGAGATATGGGTTCCTGTATACATTACTTAAAATATAACAGGAGAGGCCCTTTAAAAACAAGGACATTTCCAGGAATAAATATATCCCAGCCTCTGTCCCTGGAGATCCAGGACAGGTGGCAACTATTTTTGTCATATGGCAAAAGACATGATTAATAGGGTGTCTTAAAAAGTTAGGAATGAATACATGGGTGCTCATAGATCAGTAAGGCTCTGCTTTGTTTAGTAATGACAATCTACAAGCAGATACTTCTAGATAACTGCTGGCGTTTTATTTTGTGCATACCTTATTTCTCTTTTCCTCCCCAAATTTCCCAACAATGCACTCTTAATGTAACCTTTCCATGATGCATCTCTTAAGCCCTGATTACATCACTAATGCCTAAGAGGACCCCATAGTGGAAAAACGGTAATTGTAAATAAACGCAAAATATGTCTGTTTAAACAACGAATGTGAGCTGATTTCATATCAACATGCCTCTTGCATAAAAGGGAGCTTAAAGCCATGTCCTGTATGCCTCTAACCTTCTTTTTTTCCACGCCCATTCAATTTTATAGTTTTATTTTAATTTTAACAGGTGCTTCAAACATAAGGTGTGATAAGTCTTTAGTTGGTTTTTATTAGAAATCAGCCACAGCCTCAGTAGAAGAGCCTATCCCCTGCCAGCATGCTGTAGAGAAGGAGCCTTGCTTTCTGTGTGGTAGCAGTCATTTCCCAGCAGGGGTCTGACATTCCCCATGCTGTGTCAGGGCCACAGCTTTCCGGTCAGCAAGGAGGATGAGCAGATTAACAGGTCTGACTTAGCCGGGGGCATGTCAGACCATTGCAAGGGGACCACTGCTTCCGCACAGAGAACAAAGGTGCTTCTCTGCAGCTTGCTCACTGTGGACTTGCTTTTCTACTCAGGCTGTGGCTGCACTCTAAAGTAAACCAAGCGTAAGACTTTGAAAACCTTTTTGTTTTGATGCGCCTGGAATGTATTTAACTTATTCAAACTGAAAGTTCAGTTGGCCTTTAAAAGGCCCAGAGCCTGTGGATCAGAATAATTCATGAGCTATAAGGCATCTGGTATGAGAAATATGTGTCTTATGAACTATGCCGTTTTTAAAACACCGGGGCACCATGTTATTGTTGGCTTATGTGATGTGTCCTATCCTAAATGGAGGATAGGACTCCTGCTCCTTCATTGGATGAAGAGAGAAACTAGTGACCTGAAAAATTTATTCCGGAATGCATTAATAACGCAGTATATAACCTCCAATTGCTCAGGGTTTGTTTTGACATCCAGTTAAATTCCTGCTGCCAGCTGGTTCTACAAATCAGATACCAAACAGAGAACACATGTTGCATTCATCAGACATTAAAGTGCGCTCTATTCTGCTAGGAGAAGCCGACTTGTTAACAATACGTACCAGCCAAATATGTAAAGAAAAGTATGAGAAAAATACAGTGGCGGTCATTGCTGTCCACAGGAGTTGCCAGATTCTAGTTGCTCAAAACGGACATTTACACTCAAAAATCAAATTCTAGCAACTCATCCCTCTATGTATGATGATTAATAATAACAGACAGACATACCAGGTGTAAAAGGCTGCGATTTATGAAATACTTACACTTGCAGAGCATTCACTTCCTGCTTTGAAAGGGCAAAATGACTTCAGTTTGGCAAAGCAATGCACACTAGGATTGCCTTGTCATCAGCAGGGCATTGCTGGGAAATCTCATCTGTAATCTCATGACATCTCTGGGAAAGGCATTTTCCTCCCCTCAGATGATGTGCATGGTCACATGTCCTAGTCTCATGTGCCAGAAATCCAGGAAGTCAAAGGAGAGCTAGTAATCTGCCCTTAGTAAACATGGCCACTGTCAGAAGACATGGGAAGAAAAGAGAAATAAGGTATGCAAAGATTACAAAGCCGGCAATTATCTAGCAGTATCTATCTATAGATTGTGATTGCTAAACGTTTCTAAAGGTGTGTTTGTTGTTGAATGTATTTTAAAGAGATGGGTAACGGTCCGCTTTAATTGTCATTCTGACACTGTGGCTTAAATATTCTATGACTCACTGACTCGCAACAAATATTCATTCCTGGAGTTCTAACTTCACTGGCTAAATACTTGTTCAAGTTATTCCTTAAATATCAAAGCTGAAGACAGCCAGGTTGTTAGCATTTTCAGAAAGATCTCAGTAAAAATTTTAGCTTACAGAATTAATGACAGGTGTTCTTTAAATAGAGGCGGCTTATCTGCATAGTGTCTTTTTATTTTCACCTTTGAACTTCTGTGCAAATCCCTCTGCTTACTGGTAACTGAATGACCTGGATCTGCCTGTTCCTTGCTATTGTGCAGGCCTGAGAGTCCCAAGTTCCTAATTTTTCCTATCTGAAGACATTGGACTGGCATATACTGTAGCTTAACCAGCTCATGTTCACCAGTTTTGCCTATATTAAATCTGAACGCCGCAGAAAGCAAAAATTAGCCCTTTGCAGTACTGGCGGGGCGGGGCAAGGGCTAAATGCTCGTCTTGCCAAGTGGTAGAGGATGAAGCAGAAATACTGGCCTTATTCTCTGCTCTGCCAGCAGCCGGTGTTCTATCGAAGGCTCTGACTTGTCAACCTCTCCAACTGGTGACGTCACATCCGGTGACTGCCAGTAGGAGATGTACAGTAGATGGCGCTAGTGCGCATGGGCAGAAAAACCTTGTCGAACTGACTACTGCCACTGTGCCTGTGCCGCTAGCGGCTCATCAGATTCTATAACCCAGTACAACCTGATATTTGTCCTAGGTTATAGAAGCCGATAGCCGCGCAGGCGCAGTGGCAACTGTGGCTGTAGAAAGAACCATGTGGCCTGCGCGGCTATCGGCTTCTATAACCTAGGACAAATATAACTGTAGTAGGTTATAGAAGTGGATAGTCGCGCAGGCGCTGTGGCAATAGACAGTTCCACAAGAATATCCTGGGCATCCGCACTAGCACCATCTGCTGTAGATCTCCTGGCAATCACCGGATGTGACGTTACCAGTTGGAGAGGTCGACAAGTTGGAACTTTTGATAGAACACCGGCACTGTTCCCCACCATCCAACACTCGGGCGGTCCCTCGATGTCCTCGCATACAATATTGGGTCAGGGCTGTTTTGGTGGCAAAGGGGACCTACTCAATATGAGGTGATAACAATGTTATGGCTGATCGGGGTGTGTGTGAGTGAAATATATATATATA
>NW_017306269.1:5967010-5986137 GCF_000935625.1 Nanorana parkeri
ATATATAATTACAGTAATGACAAGGATATCAATTCTTACAGTTTCTAAGATCCAAGGTGGTTGTTGTGAAGCCTACATTATGGTGATGTCACGAGTCTTTTTGAGGCATTTCAGAGGCCAATTAGTTCTGCTAATATTCTGTATAGCCTTGCTATGTTATTGGTTCCTTGCAACATGTATACCTTCCTACAGAGCATAGTGCTGAGTCAGTGGAAAGCAGGAATAAACATAGCCTGTGGTACAGTAATGATGGCAGCCGTCCATGTAATAAATTTATGCGCATGGACGGAGACAAATGTACGCTACTCTTGAATTCTCAGAATACAAGCTGTTATTCACTGTATAGATTGAGGGAAAGACAAGGGCAGCACAGACGGCAGAAGTTCTCATCTCAGACCCCAATTTCCGAATATTTCTATCGGAAGCTTTCGTGTGTGTACCGCAAAGTGTTAAACCAGAAATAGAAGGCCGTTTGCAATGAAGAAATCAAACAAAAGCAATTTGAAATAGGTAAACACAACAAATGTTTGAAGTGGTTTCCCCAAATTCAACTGAAAATGCAACTTTTAATGACTTATGCAGTCTCAAAATTATTCAACCCCCTTGATGGCAAGCATCTGTAGTATTAAGTAAAGGGCCCTTTTGCTGTTATGACCTGCTGCAAATGAGATGCATAGTCAGGCTCCAGCTTCTGGCACAGTTTCTGAGGAATCTTAGCCCATTCCTCATGAAGAACAATGGCCTCCAATTCACTAATATTCTTGGGTGTGCGTGCTGCAAACACCTTCTTCAAATTCCACTTGGCCACTGTAGAGTCTTCCAGGACTTGTTTGATTTGTTCATTGCAAACAGCTGAAAGTCTACATTTTACCAATGAAGCTGTTTTGCAAGGGAAGAAAAAAGTTTCTGCTGGGTTCCACTTTAGTAACCTTTTATTCTAACCAGAGCTCCGCCGTAAACAAATTTTGTTTTACAGCTATATGAAATCTCAAAAAAGACTTTAGGTTTCCTTCAATGATCCAGCACACGATGCTTGTACATTTTTTCAGGTGGAAGGGAAATTAGGATCAGTTGCATTTTACTAATGATACTGATAGGCTGTGTAGTAAGGGAAAGGCATTTGCATGTCAGGATGACTGTGTGCTCTGAACTGCTGACATTTGACTCTCATTACTAGCACCAAACTGAGATTTGACTGCTGTCTCCTCCCCTCTTTGCTGGAGCCGTGCACAAGGGAAGCAGGCAGGACAGGCAGTGTGTGTGTGTGTGTGTGTCAGTGTCTTCTTGAGGATTTCTTTGTGCCAATACAGAAGTGCTTTGTGGTTGGCCATCTGGGCCGGGAGGATTTCCTCGCAATTCAAAGCATGACGTGTGTCGCAGTGCTTTGGGATTCGCTCTGAAAGCTCTGGAGGTTGTGAGGAAACGTTGACAAATTTGACTTTAGGACGTGTGAAAAAGGTGCTAGGATGGAAGCCAGCTTGCCTGACCTCACGTCTGTGGGGCTTTCCTCAGCGCTGGGGAACCTCAGCAATGGTAACGTATGCGTTCTGTCATGGCTGCACCTCAGAGGGCATATATATAGCTCAGTCGACTTCGTAGGTCAGAGCTAATGCTGATAATTTCATATAGGCTTATATATATTTTTTTTCTCCTTCCTAGAAGTTAAGTGATGGCAGCTTTTCACCTCAAACATACTGGTAAAACTAGAAATTGCAGAGAAGAGTTTATGTTGGAATGTGCCATTTAAAGTGTACCTGTCACCAGAGCAGTTGCAGAGGCAGATGTTTTCTCGGAGTAGAAAATGCAGACAGTTAATGCATTAGGAGCTTGCAACAAACCTGTGGCATTAGGCATGAAGTACCTCATGTTGTACGAGAACCACATTAGCTTAATTGAACTGATATATCTAAATGTTGATAGAGATTAAATAATCATGCACCGATAACGGGTAGTCTGTCGCTCGCTATTCAGCAAGTAAAGTGAAAAGTCTTCTGTGATAAGAGTATTGAAAGAATGTCGCCCTGTCATGAGACAGAAGTATGAGGTCTGCCATTGCTGGCCTCCTAAAGAAATGCTTGTTGCTTGTCAGATTTTAGGTAATGGACCCAGAACATGCATGCTCTAAACAAGTGTCAAAAGTTCTGCTATCGTTCCAGGTCAGTGAGTCAGGATGCACTGAAGCCAATTTATCTGCTTGACAGCCAGGTATCTAGTATTTCCGGAATGGAAGCCTCCATAACTCTCATGACGAGTATTGCAGGCATTGGATCAGCTTGACAGGCAGTTAGCATTTTCAGAAGAGGTCCCCAATGGCAGCCTTTCTTTTATGACAAATTTCCCTTAAAGCCGTATCATTTTGTGATGTCAGTGGAACATATGACTGCTTTATCACCATTCCTGCGCTTTGCCCTCTGGGAAATTCAGGAAATGTTACAACTGTCGTCTTTCTGTAATGAGCCTATCTTGCAATAGCTTTTGAGGAACTGCTGCTACAGTTCTGGAAATTATACTTACTTTACTTGGTCAGATCCTGCAGGACTTGTAAATCTCTCCCAGTGAGTCAATTTCATGATTTAGGTTTTGATGTTTCCTGAATTTTTTTATGTGTTTGCGGTGTCCTATTTTTTGGTAGGTCCTCATACAAAGATATGTTGATTCTCCCCCTAGTGGCTACTTGTTTGGCTACTTATTTCGGGTCACTAGGTAGACGGGTAGCAGCCTGGTGGTCAATGAGCCTGCACGTTGAAGTGACCCAATCATGGAAACAAAAGTATTAAAACTCCTGCTACCTGTGAAGGCCGATTGCATCATGCATCTGCCTCTGGAAGTCATGCCTGTGGCTGTCAGAATCTTGCAATGCCTTATGGGATTTGTAGTTGCACCACAGCTGGAGGGCTGGAGTTTGCCTACCCCTGATGTATACAGTACTCACCTTTCCTGGTGCATGCACGGCCAATGGCCAACATTCCAGGAGTGGGATCTTCCTGGTTCTTTCTGTTGAACTGCACGAGATCTCTAAAAGTGAAAATATAGAGTATGGCGGTGCAGACTTCAGAGAAGCCGAGTATACACTCTATTCTTTTACAGACAGCTGGGTTTTAATATTTAATTTTCACACCAAAGTTGCTTTAAAAACCAAGATGGTAATGTTTATATCGTCACAAGAGCAAAGTCTGACTGTGTTGCGGGCTTTACACTATCCAGCCATCCCTATTGAAAGTTGTGTATGCGTGTGTAAAGCATGAGCACTAGATTAATGATTCCAAGAGAACCAATCTTTTACACAGCTCTGTGCAAAGCAGGGACACAAATGAGTAATTGCAATCTCTTGTAACAGATTTAAACTACTTGTATGTAGAAGGACCAGTAAGAGCTCATTCACACTAGCCCACATTGCTGAACTTTCAGTTATAGTATGTGGGCTGGTGTGGAGTGACACATTTTTACATTTATTCATCACTCTTTGTAAACTCCTAGTTACTCAATTCAAGTCTCCACACAGCCAAGTTGTGGTGTGAACAAGGCACATAGAAAACAAATGTTTTCCCGAGCAGTGACTCGCCAGTCATTGCTTTCTAGTGTGAACGAGCCCTAAAGGTCAGATGTAAGCTGGCTACGGCTGGTTTGCACCTATGCAGTTTAGGTACGTTGTGTTTTTATATGTGTGTTTTACTTGTATTTCCTTTTGAACTCTATGTAATGCGTGTTTTGATTAAAAATGCAGTAAGCAGGCACCACACCTAAAGAGCACCGGTGTCAACTGGGCATAGAGGGTCTCTTATTTGACCTTAAACTATCTAAAATATAATTCTAAATACAGAGTATCAAGCATCAAGAATTAGTTTCAAGTATATGTTACTGTAATGGTGTACCCTCTAAATCTGTATTTCTCTGTTTGAAGAAATGGTGGTCCGTTTTCTCTAAGCCAGTGTTGGCCAAGTACACCCCGGTGTATGCACACTTATTTTCCATACCGTCTGATAATAAGCCACTCTGGACAATTTGGTTAATTGCTGGGTGGTGTCTGGCTGCCCTCTTACTATTCTACTCCTCCTTATGTTAATGTCAAGTCATTTACCAGAGCAATGGGTGACTACATACTCCCACCAAAATACAGTGAAATCCCCCCCAAAAAACTTTTTTTTTTTTTTTTTGGGCCTGATGGGAAATTGTTAGAGCCTCCGTTACATTAATATAGCTTTCTGTGTTCCTGTTGGCAAGATGTCCCCTCATTTCCTGTCTCAGTGACCATTTGGACAGGAAGTGAGGGAAAAGCCAAAAGTGCCACTTTCCTGCCGATCGGCGCATCCGTGATATATATATATATTACACTGGTGACTGAGGTTCTGTTATAGAGCCCACAGATGCTGTTGTCATGTTCATTTTATGCAGTGCAATGTTTCTCTGAATGCATTTGTGTATACCTTGGTATTCAAACCTTGGTATCCCTTACAGGTAAAGCTGGACAGGCTACAATGAATGGTGTATTTGGTGGTGTATGTGTCCCAAGTTATCTACAAACACTGTAGTGATCAGACGATCACTCCAGTGTTTGTCCTTCACACAGAGGATCGGTAAATGTCACTGACATTTACCGATCCTCTGCTCAGCCACGCACACAGCCGCTGTCATCCGGAAACTGACAGAATGACAGCTGCTGCCCTCTCCTCCCGATACGGCGGTGGCAGGGAAAGGGTTAAATGTTTAATGTTTAAAAATTAACCCTGCTAAGTGCTAACTACTATTTGCATTTAAACTAACTCTATTGCATTGTTAGAAAAACATCAATAGATTAAAAAAATTGCATCTATTGTAACCATATGGCTGCAACAGTCCTACACCTGTGAATGAATGAAAGAGAGAACCCTTTGTGGCCAATTCTTGTAGTTCAGCAGGTCTGAATTTGGAAATGGAACTGGTAGTTGAAACGGTAGTGGCCACCATGGTCCCCCTATTTTAAGGCATAGTGCTGACAGACAGTAAATGATTGTCTTAATTAGGAGACTAGCTTATCTACATGATAGCAGACCTTCCAGCCTCACAATGGTTAATAGGATATGTTTAGATTAGTAAATATACAGAAGTGTTTACATCAGAATTCCCTTAATCCCAACTCCATACACAAAATCCCTTGCAGTGGGGTCCTTATTGAGTGTAGGAGGTATAAGAAGAGAGGATATCACTTGCCTTACCCTGCGCTCTGCAATGCTCCAGCAATTGTGCCTAAGCAGTACATGTAATAAATGTACCTTTTTGTCTTGAATTCCTTCTAAATAAATATCCGTAAACTTCCTGGGCCTGGACACTCTGGAACCTGATAGCTGTATATAGAGCTGCAGCTAACGATTATTTTCAAAATCGATTAGTTAGCCGATTATTAAGTTTGATCGGTTAATCGGATAAACAATAAAAAAAAAATTAAAAATGGCTCCAGTGATGGGACTACTAGTTTGTATTGAGATTGTAGTCCATCACAGGAGCAAGCTTGGAGCGGTGGAAAAAAAATAGTGTGGTGTGCAATATAGTGAAAAGGGAAGTGTAAAATTATACAGCAATGAATGCAGAATGGCACCGGCTATAGAGGACTACAAATCCCAGCAATAGTACATTATACAGCGCAATGCAGAATATCACCAGCTATAGAGGACTACAACAAATCCCAGCAATAGTACATTATAGCTGGTGGTATTCTGCATTGCGCTGTATAATGTATTATTGCTGGGATTTGTAGTCCTCTATACAGCGCAATGCAGAATATCACCAGCTATATAGGAATACAACAAATCCCAGCAATACATTATACATACAGTGTATAATGTATTGCTGGATGTGTATTCCTATGTATAATATACAGCACAATGTACCATCAGCTATAGAGAAATACAAATCCCAGCAATACATTATAGAGCACTGTGTGGGAAGTGCAGGCTTAAGGTGCCCATACACTGCTCGATTCTTGTACGAGAATCAGCGGGAAATCCCGCGATCGTACGAGAATCGTGCAGTGTGAATGAAGACGTGCGACCGTTTCTACTGTACGGTCGCACGTCTTTTGTCTAAGGAGCACGCTAGAAAACCAGCTGGAAAAGCACCTGGTTTGAACGGTGCTCGGGAGACAAATGCCGAACGGGCCGGTGCTCGCACGCGCACACTGCCCGTTCAGCATTGGCTTGCGGGTTTGCGATGATCGAGAGTGTGATCTGCCTGTCCAAGATGGGCAGAGCGTACGTTTTTTTTATCACTTTACAACCATCGCAAGACTAAGGTCTTGCGATGGTTGTACAGTGTATGGCCACCTTTACCTGAGCAGTCTTCCAGCAACTTGCTTCTGAGATCGGACCTGTCTATCAGCGGCTGTCATCCCCCCATGCCTGCTCCTCAATACATCTCGGTGCGGCGTGAAAAACGTGGATGCGGGCAAGCGGGTCTGGCAGCGGCGAATGTGAGGTGGGGAAGAGGTGCGGCACGCAGTGTGTGTGGAGCCGTGAACAGGGCCAACTGATCGGAAGACTATTAATCGATTATTGAAAAAGTTGACAACTTTTTCAATAATCGATTATAATCGATTGTCGATTAGTTGTTGCAGCCCTAGCTGTATATCTGCAGTGTGCCGTCATCTAAGGCACTGCTGCCTGTGACTATGTATATTCCACATATTGTTTTCTGTGCATGACATTTCACTTGCTAACCTGCCTGCAGCATACATAGTATCAGCAACTGTTTGTGGTTTTCACAGTCTGGCCTTTCTGAATAGCTGCAAAAGAGCCACAGGAACAGCACCTTACCGAAACATTTACAGAGTTATAGATCAGTAGTGCATATCATTTATCTTCTAGAGGTGTACTCTAACTTTACTGATTTACAAAACTGAATTACCCAATTCATCTGTCACATGTACTTTGTTTCTGATGCTTGTTTTTTTAAACCAAAATAAAATCACAGAAAAAGATAGTGAGTCAGATAGACGTTGTACTAGCAACCTGTTGTTCAATGGTTTTACCTCCATTTTCCTGTTTTAGTAGTTTAGTCTGCATATGAGTGTGCAGTCCAAAAGGCACCAGAGTTTGACCACACCGTCCAGTGTACGCCACAATCTAACAGACCTGGTGAGACACACCCCATCTTTTATTGCGCAAGGACACCTAAGATGAGGGGTGTCTCTGAAGTGGGACACAGGAAGGACATTGCCACTAAGAGAATTGTTTATATGTTTTAAGGTATGAGAGAACCAAAAAGAAAAAATAATAATTAGACTCCAAATAGGTCTTCAGCTGCCCAGTTTTGGCTGGATCAGACTAATGGCAGGCTGCTCCTGGAGGGAAAAATACAATGGACAATTAGGAAAAACTGCCCTCGCAATGTTTATTCACCTTTTAACCTCCTTGGTGCTATTCCCGAGTGTGGCTCGGGGTTAAGTTTCAGTACCATAAGCGGTAACCCCGAGCCACACTCGGGATTACAGCGTAGTGTCTCTTACCTTGTCCACGATCCCCGCTGTGCCCTCCGGCATCCGCCTTCCGTCCCTTGCGAGCATTCCGCGTCGCAGGGGGGCAGAACCGGCGTGAATTTTAAGTTTAAAAAAAGAAAAAACTAAAAAAAAAAAAAATAGTACAAAAAAGGAAAATAAATAATCAGACCGCCAGTACTCATTTTGGGGTAAGGAGTTCCTTACCCCAGGTTGGGGTAAGGAGTTCCAAAGACTCTAGAGAACTCCTGGAGGCGAGCATGGAAGGAGTTGACAAGGGAGCCAGAGAGCAGGCAGTCTTGGGAGGAGCGGAGGGGACAGTTATACTTTGAGACAAGGTTTGGGATATAGCCAGGGGCAGAGTTGTGGATGGCTCTGTAAGTGGTTAATATTTTGAATTTTATCCTTTTGAGTGAGTGGAAGCCAGTGCAGGGATTGGCAGAGGGGGGTGGAGGATGGAAGCCAGCACGGCGATTGGCAGAGGGGGGTGGAGGATGGAAGCCAGCACGGGGATTGGCAGAGGGGGTGGAGGATGGAAGCCAGCATGGGGATTGGCAGAGGGGGGTTTCAGACACTAAGCAGTGTGTTAGGTGAATGAGTCTGGCAGCTGCATTCATGATAGACTGAAGGGGGGATAGCCTGTGTAGTGGAAGGCCAATGAGGAATGAGCAATAGTCAAGACGAGAGATAACAAGGGAGTGGATGAGTAATTTTGCGGTTTCATTGGTGAGGAAGGGGCGTATTTTGGAGATGTTACGAAGGTGAAGGCGGCAGGATTTGGATAGTGATTGGATGTGGGGCAGAAAGGTGAGGTCCGAGTCGAGGATCACACCTAGGACCTTGGCATGGGGGGAGGGAGGGATAGTTGTGTTGTGTTATCAATGTCAAGGGAAAAGTTGGGGGAAGGTGCATGGGGGGGAGAATTTGAGCTCCGTCTTTGAAAGATTGAGGTTTAAGAAGTGTTGTGACATCCAGACTGATATGTCGGTTAGTAAATTAGTGAGCGTAAGGACACCAGGGGGTGAGTTCTGAGGTGAAGAGAAATATTCCAGTGTAATCGACAGATAGCTTTGGAAGCCATGCGAGGGAGGAGCTGTAGATAGAGAAGAGAAGGGGTCCAAGGACAAAGCCTTGGGTGGACCCCCATGGAAAGAGGAGAATTGGAGTTAGATTTGTAGGTGACACTAAAGGAGTGTTTGAATAGGTAGGAGGAGAACCATGAGAGAGCAGAGTGATGAAGTCTTGTGTTCTGTATTTTTCGCAGGAGTATGCTTACAACATAGAAGTGTTATAAGCTCCTTTTTTATAGACCCATTAAAAAAAAATAGAGTGAAAACATTGCTGACTTTGGCAGAAGTCTAGTGTGTAGTGTATTGGTCAGAAGAAGACCAGACTTTAGGACAGTTAGTTCCAGCATGGCATTGACAGTTTAGTTTGTGTTTTGGCACGTTGGAAATTTTCATTATGGCGATTCAGTTAACATTTAACCTGCGGTTTTCTTTGCCTACACGGACTTTGCTCTTCTTAGCAAAACATTTTCTGTCTTCGGCGTATACTTTTAGAGTGATAGTTATGTGGTTTATTTTAAATTTAACCAATTAACCACATTGTGCACATTTTGCACAGTCCACAGTTCTGTGAATTCATGGCCTTTTTTTTCTCAATGAATGTATTTTTTTTTTTTTTGTGAGATGGGGCTAGTTCACAAGTGCATTAAATTGTGCAATTCACAGCAAGATGCATCCTGGTGGAAGGGCAATGGTGATATATGCAATGGTGGAAGGGCAATGGTGATATTCATCACCGTTCATGTACAGTCTTTAACTTCAATACTGGATGATTGTCCCCTCTGAGGTTTTCCATTACATTGTGTAAATGAACACGTAACACAAGACTTGGCATTAAAGAAATAAACTAGTACCGCTTTATTAAATGAAACCTTCCATGTGAGGAATGCACAGGCTGCCATTGCTAATCTCTTTATGAAAATGCTAACAGCCTGGCATTTATAGTGTTCCTCTGGCTAAAGTGCATTTTGAGTCGCTGACCCAGGCAGGACCAATATTAAATCAGCAATTTGTCACGTGTCACATACTTGTACTAGGTTAGTGACTCAAAGAATTAAAGTTTTCAGAAAAATGTCAGCAATGCCACTGTGCCAAATTTCCCTCATAACCGCTTACCTATAAAACTGTGATCATAAAATCCAGCCATCTTGAGACTGGAAAGAATATGAGAAACGGCAACATGAATGGGATTAAGCCCTCATTAAGGCCTTGTTCACACCAAGCGCGGAGCAGGTGCAGAGCAGTTGCAGACCGGATCAAAACTGCGTCCAATGTATTCCAATGGTATTTTTTGCTCCAGTTCACATCGCAGCGTTCCAGAGCAGTTGCAGAGCAGGTGAAAAAACTGTAACAAGCCCTATTTTACCTGCTCTGGAACGCATGCAAACGCATCAAAAACGCATGCAAATGCCTGGAACGCTCTGAAAGCCCATGTTGACCACCTGCTGTCCGGCCGTTGTAATTAAACGGACGGACAGCGGCTTCTGGAGTGCGGGTGGGCGTCTTTAGACGTCCTTCCCGTCGCGCATGTGCCCGCCGCTAGGAGGCGTGCACGAACGGGAAATCGGCTTTCTATGTAAACAGTTAGCGATGGCTGTTTACATACAAGCGTTCAGGCGTCTGTAGAGACGCCCGATCGCTTGTGATTGCGTGCGGGTGTGCGGCCCCTCCGCCGGTGCTGGCGCTCCCGGTGTGAGCCCGGGACCAGCACAGCAGCTCTGCGGCCGGATATCAAATGGAGCTCAGTACACGAGCTCCGTTTGATCTCCTCCTTCTCCTTCGGAATGCAGTCAGTGATGTGTATTACATCACTTCCTGCATTGCGTCACTCTCCGGTACAGAAACCGGACAGAAGCTGGTGAAGCAGGTCTCTGCTTCATCAGCTTCTCTGGGGGTCCCTAGGTGACATTAGGGGTCTTAAAGACCCATGATGTCTCCATAAAGAGGACCTGTCACTGCAAATTGGCTATCGCATAGGGAGCTTGTTTGCTCCCTAAGTGATAGCAATAAAGTTAAGTTACAAAAAAATTTAAAGCCACATATCAAAGCAATAACAAACTAAAATAAAAAAAAATTAAAGTCCCCTGCCCCCACATGCACACGCAAACATGCGTCTAGTCCGCCTACGTGCGAAAATGACGATTACATCCATTGCGCTGCACATAGTTACATATCGCCGCGAACGTCCGAGTGAGAGCAATAATTCTAGGGCCATCAATCACTGATGACACTAAACTGATGAGCGGTAAAAGCTTTTAAAGCGTCGCCTATGGCCAATTTTGGGTATGGTAGTCTTTGTGATTTTCTATTTACCGGACGTGACCCCTTCTTTTATATTTTACCAAAAAATTGGGTAATGTTTAATAACATAACGTAGAGAGAACAGGTTTTTTTTTCAAAATTTTTGGTACTTTTATCATTATATAGTAAAAAAACAAAGCAGTGACCCGATCTTTTATATTTTACCAAAAAACTGGGTAATAATAAATGTTTCCTAACATAATGTAAAAAAAAAAACTTTTTTTTTTTTCAAAATTTTCTGTCATTTTTCCTAATTATAATAAAAAATAAAACCCGTAGTGGTGATTAAATACCACCAAAATAAAGCTCTATCTGTCCCCAAAAAATTGTATAAAATAAATTTCAGTACAGCGCTGCATGACGGAATAAACGTCAGTCAAAGTACCGCAGCGCTGAATACTGAAAAATGGCCTGGCCAGGAAGGGGGTATAAACACCTGGTCTTGAAGTGGTTAAAGAAGAACTCCGGGCAAAACTCTCATTGCAAGAGTTAACTGCTCATTTTTTTTCTAAGTGCTAACAAAAGTTATACTCGCTTGAACTGAGGAGCCGGCTTGCTTTATGACTGGTCCTTCCAGCGTCTCTCCCCATCTGCTGCAGCCGTCTTAAGGTCCTGTAAATCATCACATTCTGAGGAACATTCCAATGCTGCAGTGTAGGAGGCAGGCTTCAGAGACCAGAGAAGCAGGGAGCCGGCTCAGCGGTTTGTGCGAGTTTAACTTTTTTTTTCAGCACCTACCCAAAAACAAGCAGTTTTTTTTTTCTTTCGTGTGCATTTTAAGGCTTAAGTGTATTTGATTTTAGCCAATGGAAAGCCAGTTTCTAGGAGGTGACAGTTGCGTGCAAAATTACGCAAAAAGTCTGCCTTTTGCCCATTTTCCAGGCGATCCCATTGAAGTCCATTGTGGCCAAAAATGCTCAATCTTGCCTCCAGGTACAATCTGCACTTTTTCTGAGCTACAGCTCATCACTCAGATGTGAACGGACACAAAAGAATAACATGGAATTCTGATTGTCGAGCATTGTCGCGCTTCCGGAACTGCGCTTCAGATCACTGAGGTGCAAATGGGGGCTTACCGACACTGGTTCTGTAGGAAATCTGATTTTTCCTGTAGGCAGCAGTATAACCCAGATGTCTCCCGAATTCCTTCTGACCCTGTGTCCCTTAATGAACTCCATGAAAAGGATTTTACGCTGTCATAATCCTATTTTTGTACTTTTGGTACATGTAACGCAATTACTACAAAAAAATCCCATATGAACTTTATTTCTAGGTCGTAATACTGCAGTATAGTGAAAAGTTTATGGAGGGATGAATACCTGTACAAAACATTGCCATGCTACCTGCAGTGCTCGTCCACGTCGTTTCATGAAGTTGTCGAGGTGGTTTTACCTGCATGGCCTCTAGATCGTTCACGTTGCTTCTCTGCAGGAAGGAAGTGGCCGGCTATTGTTATGACTTATTTTTTGATGGCACATTTGGTAGCTCTGCATGTCGTATTCGTCACAAAACTGATTACACAAGATTTTATATGAAGCCTTTTGTCTGCATTCTATTGAATTAGAGTCTTCAGGTGATTAAAATAAGTGAGTGAAATACACTTTTTATATCAGTGCATAATTCAATCTCAACATTTTATTTCTGGAATGTTAGAAATGGGGGCCCTCTACACCCAGCCCAACAGTCTTAAGTTTTTGTACATGTTAATACTATAGTACTACCCCTGTATGTCCACATTGTACTTCATCATGGAGGGTGTCAGTGCTACTGTATACTAAATTAAACAATGTCCTTTTGAGAAATGTGCAGTTGATATTCTGGAAATGCGTGATTGGATAGCTAGTGGATAATAATCATAATAAGCTGTTCTCATGACTGTGAGATTCTTCTACTACTATGCGTAACAAGCAATACTAAAAAAATAAGTCCAATCGGTCTGTGTAATACTGATGCTGTTCAGGAATTCTCTTGCCACTGTGATGAAGGCTAACGATCCATTGAGTTTACAGGCTCTAGGAAGTGACTCAGAGGGAGGTGAGACAATATAGTATCACGGGGCAAGAGGCTGCAGTCCTTCAAGAAGCACACATGAGAAGATCACCAGGTCTGTCCCATGCAGTTTACATACAAATTAGAATAAAAAAAGAACTCTGGGAAAATCAAAAATGTACAATTGCTGTGGGCTACAAAGGGTTAAGTGTAGGTTTTGCGTAGGGGACTCAAATAAAGCAGCTATAATCACCTGCTCCTCTGTCCGGCTGGCTCCCTCAGGGGTGCTAGACCGGTCCCCACAGCCTCTTTCTGGGCTCCGGCAGTCTAAGAACCACTGGCATTTACCTGCAATAGATGCAAGGACACCAAGGGACATTCCATAGCCGAGGTGAGTGCCGATCGCTGCAGGGCAGGCGATCGGGTAACACTGCTTTATTTGAGCCCCTAGACAGCACAAGCACTTAACTCTTGCAGTGCGGGATTAGCCCCACTTCAAGGGTAGGTTTTGTAATGATTATTTTCTTCAATCTGAATTATATGTAAATTGCTGCAGCCAGATCTTCACATGAGTGCTTCTTGAAGGACTGCGGCCTCTTGCCACATGATTCTATGTTGTCTCACCTCCCTCTGTCTGAGACGCATCCTAGAACCCACGGTGATTGGAGTTGAGAATATCTGGGCTGCACATGAGGGGCTGGTTTTTCCAGATTGCTGTCAACAAGGCAGTTTTGACCACTTGGAGATTAAAGATGTACAGTATATGGCATGGATTTCTTCAGTTATCTCACAGTAGCTCCTGTTCCACTGATCACTGTAACATCGTGTTACGGTGATAATTAACTAAAACTGCCTAACTATTTTTTGACAGTGTGTCAGTGCTGCAGCTGTTGCTGCGAATCACAGGCTTCATAATGTGTATGTCTGAGAAAAAGAAAAATACAAAAAAAATCTAATTCTGTAATGCATCACGCACTTTTCCCATGTTTTATAGCTCTAAAAACACTGCAAGTCCAGTTTTATCTTAACTTTCAGTTTGAGCTGACAACACAGCGCCTCTGTTTCAATGAAATCTTAAACCGTGTTGTCAGACCACCTCTACTTCTCCACACCTTCATAGCTTTAGGGAGAGATGTGCTGTAGTCTAGGAGAGGAGAAGTTATGTGGACTGCTCACACTGCTTGGGATTTCAGTACAGCAAAGGTATTGTGTTGTTGGCTCAAACAAAATGTTAGGAGCTCACTGGATATTTTGGCAGTATGAATAGTATATTTTTTTACTTGCAGCATTTCCAAAGAGACTAAGCACGGGTAATTGTACATTGCAGAGATGTACTAAACAAGTTTTTTTTTTTCTTTTACCCAGACTTACACTTCCATTTGCACATACAGATCCTTTTTGTATTTAAATAGTGATTAAACCCTAGTTGGCCTGATTGATGCCTTCCTTCCAGTTCCTTTAGCCTTTTATTTTTGCTTTTGCCATTCACTTGCAAACCTTTATGTTTTTGCCCCCCCACCCTAATACTGTGTAAGAAGCATGATTTTGTAGTTTTGATTATGGCAATCAGAGCATCAAATTCAGCCATTTAAAACTACATGACCACAGAGATGTGCAGTTTGGCACCTTTGTCCTGGCGCCATATAGGAGGCTCTCTGGACCCAAGCTGTGCTGGCATAGGTAGAGCTCACATTGAGATGTATGAAGTGAACAGACTGACACAGTTGCAGTGTTTGCTGGATTGCATTAACTCTTCTCCGATTTGTTTCGCTTGTTGACCCGAATTGTTCTTTAAGAGATTTCTTTTCCATCAGAGCCTCTGTGTGTGTCATTCATTTCTAAGAAGTGCAGAGTAGAAGCCGTAAGTTCCTGCTGTGGTTTGAGCTTCTGATTTTGTAGATGTCCTCATTCATATCAGTTTTTTCTTACAAATTCACGCACAACCTTCTAGCACTGCATGCTCATTACTTTGCTTATTTTTTTTTATTATTTAAAAAAGAAAGACGCCCTGTCAGCTAAAACGGCAATTAGCGCAAAACTACTAACGGTGCGCTAATGCTGCAGACTGTCCAATCATAGAAAAGTAAACTGCCTGGAAGCAAGGCTTTACTATGCGGCACCATTTGTAGAATGCTTTTTAGATTATAGGGGATCATACAGGTATGTTGAAATGTTGCAGTATTGTAAGAATTTATTGGCTTTAGTTGGGGCTGGAAGAAATGTTTGGAGCAGAATATGTCCAAAAACAATTCACAGCTGGTATCCAAACTTTAGTCTTTTCTTTTGTTATTTCTGAACAAAAAAAAAAGTCAAGTCCACTTTTTGAGAAAAATTAATAAATGCACACTTCTTTATAAAACAAAATGGGCATGTTTTCTTTTCTTTTTTGCTTTGAAGCCGGTAAAGCATTGCAACTGTGATCAGTAGACTCTTCCTTCCATTCAGGTCCATACCTCGAGTTTTTGCGGGTGTGCCGGTGTGACCATGTTTCATGTTATACCCTCAATATGGATGGAACATGGTCCAAAAGGTGAAGTTCGCCTTTAAAAATGTTGCAAGTGAAGAAAAATACCTGTTCATCTTTCCTATAATTCAGCAAGCTCCTAAATTTCTGTGAAGAGCCGACAACTGTGACTTTATTGCACTGAAGTCCCACACAGCGTTATCAGCCCTGTCTGAGATCTTCCCTGCTGAACTCCACCTGTCCCTGCCTTTTGTAAGTCCCGTCTTATGTGCATACATTGATTTCTTTTATAGCAAAACAATACTGCTGCCTTGACTCCCAAGAGCCTCCCCATACACTGGTTTTTGGAAGATGTAGTTGCGGTGGGCATGCCTACGTCAATAGGAACTGGCCCAGGAAACTAGCTCACTGGATTTCTGATGGGATCAACAGGTTTTGTTTCTGTACAGGCAACATGTTTAATGAGAGACAGCATGGTAATACGAGCTTGTATTGCAGAGATATAAATGTATTTTGCCCACACCTACACTTCAGTTTTTTCTCAAGTGAACTGAACCTTTTGCTCAGATTATAATACTTTCCATTAAATGAACAATTGGTAATCATGTGGGTTTAGGGTACGTTCATATCACCTTAAGGCATCACTTTTTTTTGTGTTTTTTTTGTTATCATTCAGGGAGTGAGTTGTATACTATAAGACTTGGCTTCTGGAAAGAAACACATTTGTGTATTATCCTCTGCTATTGTAGATTTGCTGTTTGTCAAAGAATGCGTTTCTTTAGACATTCTTGCACTTCTGTTTTCCAGTTCCTTTTTTTTTTTTTTGGACATTATTCTATTTAAAGTATTGTTCAGGGTTGCACTGACACCAAGTACAGTACATGTACCGATACTTTTGAGCTCCAGGACTGCACTAGAGAAAAATTCAAAAATTAGGAGGCAGCTGTCATTTGTAAGGAGCACACGGAGCTCCTGGGATTGGTGTCATCCTGTTTTAATGTACTTTGCGAGTACTGGTACTTGCCGCGTACTTACAAGTACGAGTACTGATACATTTTTGTTTATGGTCATGTGACAGTTTTTCTAAAACAATACAGACTAATGATTTCAGGACAGTGGTGGAGCGCCAGAGCCCGGTCCCAGCTGCAACCGTTGCAACCCTGGCAGTTCTCATGAAGTATCGGCACTGGTACTCAAAAAGTATCTGTGCATCCCTAGTATTGTTATATATTTTCAAGTTTTTTTTTTTTTGTCCGACTGCCTAAGAGGGAGAAATAAACAATATATACTTCTTATACCACTCTTTTTTACTATATTGAGGCGCCAAACAACTTGGCAGATATAACCTGCACCTCTGCCTCTGCTTTGAGAACTGTCAATATTGACCCAGGTCAGTGAACACTCCCCCACCAATGTGTACAGTTAGCCCTGTCTGTGTCCGAGCAGGGACACCCGTACAGACGTGCAATTCAGGTGAGCGTAGGGCGGCGTGCGGACACATACTCCCATAGAGAAAGACAGGGGCTGCGTACTAATCACGAGCAGCACCTGTCCTTCCCGGGAGTGTCCCGATACGGCTGTGCACGCAGCACAGATCTGTACGGGCCGGCCGTTTCTTGTGTGAATGAGCTTAAATGCACTTTTATTTGAAACCCTGCCTTGTTCTCCTTCCTGGTCTGCAGACATGCATCTGTATACACTAAAGAGCGCAGGCATAATATATTAGCCCTCATGAACACTAGCCAGCTGTGTTTAAGCACAAGAAAAGTTATATTTTAAGGATAAACAGTGTTATGGTTCCCAGATCACTTTTTCCTGTGTTTAGTTGTTGGTGGTCTTGGTCGCGTTTATATGTGTAGAGGCCGACCCGGGAACGCAGAAATTGCGACTTTTGGTTTAACGCTTCTTGACTGAATGCACCTAGACGCTGCTGAACGTCAGGGTGGGCATTCAGTCATAGAAAAGCATTACATGAGTCCAGGTGCGTTTTAGATATGAGCTCCAAATGCACCTGAACTCGACAATTTTCTGCGTATTGTGCTTATGAGGCCTTAAGAAATTGGAGTTCCTAACTCAAATCACTGTAATATGTAACGGCAATAGAGATGTCTTTCAACCCTTTTCTCTTGGTATATATTTGAATCTGAAGATACTATAGTGTTTTTTTTTTTTCTGGAAAGCAAGTTTGTAGGAAAATGAAATAAAGGGCTTGGTAGAATGAATTTGAATTTGAACATGATAATTTATCTGCTAAAACCTTATGGGCTTCTGAGACTTTCATTAGCCGAGTGAAGAAAGTTCTCTTGTGCTTCAGAACTGCCTATACAAAACCTATTCTATATTGTATAAAGGCAGAGATTTTTTTTTTACATTTCTAAATATAGCTTGATAATGGGATCTTCTAAAGGTTGGCTCAGGTGAGAGATCCAAAGGGTGCATGTCTGCCTTTGTACCATCCATGAGATTGTACTTTCATGCTACAAGTAAAGCTCTCAGGAAATGTAGTATGGCTTTGTATATTCCATCCGCCTTTCAAGGATCAATACCGGCTGCCTCAGGGGGGCAGATGCAGAAGTTGATGTCACTCTGAGCATGATAGATCTCTGGAGACTGTAATTTGTTGGTTTGAGACACAGTGGTTGGCAAGATCGTACTAAAAGACTCTTTGGCAGAAAAAAATGTCTTCTTTACTTCTCTCCTAGATTCAGACCATCTGCATTCTGTTTCAAACGTATGACAATGGTGGAACAATGGAAACTGAAAAGGGTTATTAAGTGGAGTTAGGGTGTAAGCCCAGCAATTGACACTGTGAAAGTCTATAAACAGTGTAGAAATAGGTAATCGGATGGCTAAATACTAGTAACCGGTGTTGCCCATATGCTCCTTGCAGTTGATTTTTCCCTATTACTGATTTACCATAACTTTATTTTCACTATCTGTGTGGAGGCTGCCATGTTGGTGGAGGTTCTGGGCTTTGGGTCCATGCAAGATCTCCTCTGGTAAGAAGTGGAGGAAGACCGAGATCCACAGAATGAATGAAGAAGCAGGTAGAGCTTTGCTCTATAGGTCTTAAAGTACAGCTTCCTCTCCAGCAAGGAGAACAGTGTGCAGCATGGTAGTGACATCACCAAATCTCACTCCAAATCTCCTGAGACAGCAGTCAAGAGTACAATACCTTAGATGACTTCACACTGCAGATATACAGGTATGAGCCTCAATGCACAAAACTTTCAAAACAAAAATCTTTCAGGGTACTGCTCGGGTTTAGATGTTCCTGGTAAGAACTTATTGATTTTAGATCCACTTTAAAGCTCAAGTTTAGTCAAATGTTTTCCTAGTTTTAGATACTTTAGAATCTGGAGGTTTCAGATATCTTCTCAACGGGAACTTGGAAAGCAGTAAAAAGTTGCCTGTATCACTTCCAGTCCCCATGCCTCTTGGCTAGGAATGCAGGGGAAACGTCTCTAACCCTCCGTATGTTAGAGCCGGTATGAGCCAGGTTGCTCTGCTTGAAGTATTGTGTGCTGTGTATGCAGTGCTGTCAAAAAGTGGGCACAAAATGTCTCAAATTAAGGAAATTAAAGGAGAACTATGGGGTCAGGGCTTTTCCCCATAGTTCTCCTCAGAGTAACGGGAGGACACAAACTAGCATCCTCCCGTTACCCTAACTCAGTATACCGCGAGCTACAGCTCGCGGTATACTGAGACGCCGGAGCGGATCCCGACATCAATGTCGAGATCCGCCCAGCTGCGTGAGTGACAGTTGGCTCTGCCTATCTAGAGGCAGAGCCAGCTGTACCCTCCCCCGTCCGATCCGCCAGTCAGCGCTGGCGGATCGGGG
>NW_017306269.1:5986655-6021889 GCF_000935625.1 Nanorana parkeri
GTAGGAGGGGCAACGGAGCCCGGGAAGCACGGCGGGGGTGTCCGGCGGGGGGGGGCGGCCCCTTCTTCGGGACGCAGAAGCGATCTGGCGACAGGTAAGTCGCCAGGATCGCTTCTGTTGTAAAGCCGACAGTCGGCTCTACAAGTTTAAACAGAGTCCCGGCGGCAAAAGTCGCCGGGAGTCTGTTTAAACAGCCCCGATGCTGGCGACGTACACTGTACGTCGTCAGTCACGAAGGGGTTAAGTAAACATGATATTTGTCTGTATTTATTGCCTTAAACAGTTCACTTCAAAACCAATGTGTGCTTCTTTAAAGAGTGATATTGGGCACCAAGTGGAACCGATTTGTGAACCTGTCCCTGGGCTCTCCGAGTTACCTGTAAAAGGGGTTTGGATTGTCCAATGCACTTTAGCAGTATCTGGATGGAAAGGTAAGGCAGGGAACATGTAGGTTTTATTCATCTCAAAGCTTCATTTCCTTCTTTGACTAGAATGTACTTTTAACAAGCCCTCGTATTAGAAATATGGTCTTGCTAAACATTTATCCAGTGACACAAATCTTGCAGTGGCTGCATGTAAAATGAAGGTGTGTCTAAACCCAAAAGCAAAAATGTATTGTATTGCAGCTTACCAATTCTTAGATGAGGCGGCTGCATTGGTTTTTCTTTTTTAATTTTGTTCCTTTTTATTTTCACCTCGTGATCCGGCAAGTAAGTCTGTTATTTTTAATTTCCCTTTAACAGACCAAGCTGTCCAGCAAAAGTGGCAATTAGAGCAGGGGTGGGCAACTCCGGCCCTCCAGCTATTGTAGAACTACAAGTCCCATGAGGCAAGTCTGACAGGTAAAAGCATAACTCTGAGGGCCCATTCACACCACATCCAGATTATGTCCAGACCAGACTATTTCTGTATCCCAAAATGCATCCCAATGTATCCCTATGCTATTTCTGGCCTCTTTTCTGACCAGCGCAGTCCGTTCCAGTCCAGACCAGAAAAATACTGCTTATCCTTTTTTGTCTGATCTGGAATGCACTGGAACGCACCTGTAAGACCATTTTAAGCTAAATTAAAAAAAAACTAAAACATTTCAATCGCGGTTAAAAACGCAATGCACTATGTTCCAGATCTGGCCCAGAAAATGGTGTGAACACAGCCTGAGGCAGAGACATGTTGTGATTTGTAGTTCAAACACAGCTGGAGGGCCGGAGTTGCCCAACTATAAATTAGAGGGTTGCAAGAAAACATTTAACACTGACTGGGATCCTTACAGTAAAAGCAAAAAAAACAACTTGCTGTTAGCTGGAGTTCAGCTTCTTTTTGTTAGTCAAATCCATCTAGATCTGCTAGTCCTCTAACTCTCCTCAGGATGACAATGCTGCTGTCCAAGGGGGGCTCTGTCGCTCCTCCATAGGGTGGAGCCACCCTAAGACAGGAAGTTGTTATTGGCCGGGTCACCAGTTGAGAAGGAAAAAAAGCCAAAAAATAAACGCTAATGCAGCCACCACACTTATGGGCTAGTCAGCTGCAATATATTACACTTTTGTTTTGGGGTTTAGAAATTCACATAATTTTCAGCAGATGTCTGTATTTGCTATACTTTTACCTGTTCCTGTTGCTCAGACTGTAGCCTGTTGCTCAGCTCAGTCTAACAGATGGCTGGCTCGCAGCACTGGTGCTGTGGCTGCTGGTCCCATCCTTGTGTGCAGTGTTCCCTGCAGAAGACTGTTATTCCAGCTGTTTCTCCTCCCCGGAGACTCTCTGGGATCCTGTGAATGTGTTTATTTATGAGTCCAGTGATGGCCGAAAGCGAATGCTTCTCATCTCATTCCTGGACTGACCTGATCTTTTATAGTCCAGATGTTGTCTGAACCTCCATTGTGGGAGAAGGGGAAGCCTAAAGAGTTGATGCTGAAGCATGTCAATTAATGTGAAAGTTAATACTCTGATTATATTAATGTGTACCTGTGTTTTTTGCCCTTGCAGGATAAATGAGGCTGGGCACTAAGGAGTCATTGGGAGAATAGCTTGGAGCTAAAGATTAAATATACAATTATGTAATGATTTTTTATTTAAAGCAGATGTTTTATATATGCGCTAACCTTTTTATCTTTTTAATTTGAATCATAGTGTACCTTTAAATTATTACTGTAGGAGTTTTAAATAAACCTGTACTGATATAAGCAGAATGATCAAACCGCTGCATGTGAATGCAGTTGATTCTGCGGGTGGCGGAACATACCTGGCACAATCCTGCAAAGCAGCCCGGAAGCATCAAAACTAGGGACACGCTGTTATGCCAACAGTCGCTCCACGTTCTGAAGTCAACACTTAGCCTACCATCTCCTACATATTCTTATTGATCAGTGATCCTAAGGCCTCATTCACACTGCCGTGCAATACGTTGCGTATAGTTGCATGAAGCGTATTTTCCAATATGCAGCATATGCAAATAAATGGCTCCAAAACATAGCTGCGTAAAGAAAAAATTTAACCGAGATGCGTGTGGGCTCAGAATTTCTGCGTATTTTACGCGCGTACAGAACATAAAAATTTCTATTAAAAATGATGCATTCTGGAATTGCATACAGTGCACGCATATACGCATATATATGCAATATATATACGATTTTGCTCTTGCGTTGTGTGTGCATGAGGCCTTCTAGACCAGTAGCTGTTTTTCTGCGTTTTAGGGGCTTCAACTACAGTACTCTGTGTCTGTAGAATAGAGCGCCCACACGGTTTTGAGGCTTCGGCGTAGTTCTGCAGAATTGCTAAAGGCATGCTCAGGGATCTGTGAGTGCCTACTGTTTAGACATGTTTGCTACTTATTCTCGAAGCAGCTTTAAGGCAGGAGCTGTCCATATTTTGCTTTCTAGTGTTTTGAAGGCATCCCTGTGAATTAATTTGGCTTAAAACCCAGCTAAATAAAACAAATTGATTTATTGCTCATACAGCTTGATCTGTAAAGCCATCAATGTAACTAGATGGTTTCAGTGAGACAAATGCTAGTAAGTGTTGAGGCACGTCTGCTCCAGTACCTTCCTTTGTTAGGTTTTTCTACTTTAAAACTTCAAATAGTTTTCATAGTCTGTAAAGAGAAAAAGCTGAAACAACATGAGCTTTGTGATTGGTCAATGCTGCAGTGTCCTTTGCTCGGAGAACGTGTGGCGGTCTTATTTTGACTTTGCTTTCTTTAAAGCAGCTCTGTCATCTTTTTCCAAATGTTTGTTTGTACTCTCCCGCTGCCCATTCCTGGAATCTTTATGCTTTTTAAAACGCTTTGGCCACCTGAAGAATCCTTACATCTGACACACTTCTGGGTGTGTCTAAAAACCTGGTCCCTTACTGTGTTCTGGGGTTCCTTCCACCGTCCCTTATGTCACTACAGGGCACAGCAGTGGTGTTGGGGATGACGTATGTAACCACAGAGCATGGCGGGAGACACAGGCATCTTACACTCATTGAATTCTTTAGGTGGCCATAGCTGATGACAAGATTAAATGTTCCAGGTGCAGGATAAGTGTGTATAAGCATTCTTCTATTGCAGGGAACTTTTTACAGATGTATTAATTTTTTTAAGAGGTGGCAGAGTCACTTTAACTTAAAAGAAAATTAAAATAATCTTAAAATGTAGGTAAAGGAAATAATATATTTTAGGTAGGGATGCATGTAACCCCAGAAGTCTCTCTTGCTGTCTGTGTCCTGTTGAAATTATTTTTCTTCACTTCCTGGCATGAAGACATAACCAGAAATTAAAACAAAATCTCCCCAAAGTGAGCGTAAACAGGGGTGTGGAAATGACAAAAAAAAACTACTTATGCAAGGACTAAAGCGGGAGCCCAATCTACTTGTCATGATACAGAAAATAATTTTAACCAATATTTAACCGTGGTAAGAAGCGCTTCTCATTGGTCAGCACGGTCAGGTGACTGCGCTGTCCAATGAGTGCTTTCAATTTGCAAGTGAAATTCAAAATCCATAGCACAGGGCTGCGATATACAAGAAAGTACATGCAAACCGGAAGAGCAGAAGGCCCATTCACTGAGAGGTAAGTATGTGTGGAGGGGATGGGGGTTGGTAAATGTTTGGGTTGTGGGGAGAAAGAGACTGGGCCAGTTTTGAGTAGGTAAGTCCATTTTCCCAAATTGGGAAAGTGAATTTACCCTTTTAATGCCCATTGTGCGTTAGAGAGCGTGCACACACACACACACACAATGCCCATTCGCATGCAGATGCCCGGGGCAGCGGGGTTGGTTACATTTTTTTAAATTTTTTTTATTGGTATAATACTTTTACTTTAATCACTTTTTTTATTTTTATTTTTTCTATTTAACTGTATTGCTATCACACAGGAGCTAACAAGCCCTTATGTGATAGCGTTTGGAAATGACAGGTTCTCTTTATGGAGCCTGCCTGCCCCCCGATACAGAAGATCAAGCACAGCATTGCCTGCGTTACAGACAAACAGGCTGCTATAAGTGATCTGGGTGGTTGTTCAGCTTCCCAGATCACTTGTACAAAATGAGCTGCAGCTCCTTGCTCTACATTTAGCCCGACTTGCCCGCAGCAGGGCTTAATGTAGGAAAAAAAAACAACCTGCCTGGCCCCCGGAACAGCATGTCCCGGGCAATAGCAATTGCACACCCCTGGTAAATCTGTTTTATAGAGCTGCAGCTAACGATTATTTTCAAAATCGATTAGTTAGCCGATTATTAAGTTCGATTAATCGGTTAATCGGATAAACAATAAAATAAATTTTAAAAAATTACATCTCCCGCGTCCCTGTGCCGATCGTGAATGTGGGCGGGTGGTGAGTGTGAGGCAGGAAGGAGGTGTGGCGTGTAGAGCGTGGATTCGGCGGGTCTGGCAGCGGTGAGCGTGAGTTGGGGAGGAGGTGCGGCGCGCAGCGTGTGGAGCCGTGAACAGGGCCAACTGATCGGAAGCCGATTAATCGATTATTGAAAAAGTTGACAACTTTTTCAATAGTCGATTATGTCGATTTAGTTGTTGCAGCCCTACTGTTTTATGTAGTCTGCAGATTCATGCTTCCTACTGATTGGAGGGCTCTGTCTCTGACTGTTAGGGAACATTATTTTCCAATCTGGCTTTAGAAAGAAAACCAGTTATAAGACATTGACCACACTTTGTTTTCATGCACCTAGAATGTATTTAAAGTGAAAATTCAATTGGGCTTTAAGCAAATACCTCCATGAGCTGGGATCTTCTCCCCTTCCCTGATTCTGAGTTTCATTTACATTCTGCACATATTTCTGTACTGTAGTTTCTTGACACATGGTCACATGCTGTGGCATGGCAGGCAGATTTTCTGTCCATTTCACACAGTGCGCAAGCTTTGTATATTTTAATACGGTGTTTAAACACACATACGTTATGTTATTAACATACCTAGGCTAAAAATCCACAGCTGTGCTCGCGTAATTGGGATGACTGGAAGAGAATTACCCTATATACTTTATCTTCACCCGTAAAGGTTCTCTTTACTTTGGCAACTGCCCCCCTTCCCAAGTTTCATTCTCCAGCGGGGAAAACATCAGTCACCAGGAAACATACAGAGTGCAGTAGTGCAGCTGCATGGCCTCTTATATGAATGGGTGCTTTTACGTTTTTCCACCAATTAGCGAACTTTGATATCTCGGCTGAGTCTTTGCCAGCACCAGTGACCCAGGCATGGTACTCTGGGGAATGGACTTTTAAATTACAGCCAAAAATCTGGTGAACAGTGCCTCACTGTATAGGCCATCTCTGACTGAACTTACACAGTTCAACTATTGTGCCCCATTTACACTCTTTGCCTCTCAATGTCCATTTTTGTGACATCACAAGAAAAGCGGGATCATTACAAAACATATTTTTTTTTGCTTTTATTTTGTAAAAATCCCTTTTTTTAAGGGGCCAGGTGAAAAAGAATATAATGTAGGTTTTCACCTTTTGAAGTATATCTGAGGCGAGTGGAAATCACTCATCCTCATAGTTCAAGCCGACGTGTGACAGTGAAACTGTCGCACGTCGGCTCAATAGATCGGGAAGTGAGCAAACGCATTTACTTCTCGATCGTCTCCCTGCAGTGAGTGGTGACCGTCCCCTGCAGGGATTCCTCCCCTCTCCTCCCCTCTAAGATCACCCCCTGTAAGTAAGAGATTGGAGGAAAATTTGTAATGACTTTTGAAACTTCTCTGTTCATGGTTTCTCACAGACCAGCAAGGTATCATTTGTTGTCTATCCCAACAATTTATTTATTTTTTTTACTACTGTGAAGAACATTTTATGGTTTCAGGACAACATTTAGCAGTCCCTTGTATAAAGTCCCTTGTATAAAAACAAATTTAGCATTCCCTTAACAATTTGCTTAAAACAGACCTTGAATTAAAGCCCCCTCTGGCCCCCAATCTCATATTGCTGCATTTATGTTTAAAAAACGTGTTTAGAAAAAAATATATACTTAATTTACTCCCCGGCTTCTGTCCATGATGGCAAGGTGAGTCTGACATCCTGATCCCCCTGGAAATATCTTTGGAACATTGAGAATCCCAAACTCTTAGGCTTTGCTGGAACATTTTCTCATTAGATTTAGCATAAGCAGCATTCTCAGTAATCCACAAAAAGGATCATGACGTCATCCTTGCATAGCCACCATGGGCAGAAGCTAATGGTAAGGAGAGTATATTTTCTTACATTTTTGGCACCGGTTGCCGCACCCCGCCCCCCCCCCCCCCCTTTCTTTAATGAAGTGATTTTGAGATGGGGCTGGAAGACTGATAAAATAAATGGATCTTGATATTTAGTGCAAGGTCCACTTTAACATTTCTTAACTGATAGTTTAGGTATTTTTTTATTTTTTGTAAATGTATTTTTTAGTATTTTCTTTTATTTTGTATGAATTTTTATACTAAGTTATAAAACAAATTTCATAATAAAATAAATAGTGGATGTCATAAATGATAGGTTTTTATCTTTATCTAAATGTTGGGTGCTAGTAGCATTTCTCTCCTTCTAGGTTTTGTATTTACAAAAAGCCAAATAAAGTATGTGATGCTATTCTTGTGACTTGGAGGAGTTGAGTCAGTGCAGACTGGATGCAGAAGCCATAATTCCCATATTACCTCTGAAGAATATCTACATCCAAGCCAAGTCTCGTCTGCTAATCTGGGCCTAAGTGTCCAAGCAGATTCTTGGATTCTGCACAGAATACCGTCTTTTTTTTTTTTTGGTCCTGGGGAATGAAGCCAAGCGACTTACCATCAAATACTTGTTTTTGTTGTATAATTGATTGGTGATGGCTAGAAAAAAAAAAGAATCTTTCAGATTAAAAATAGAATTGTCTCTAGATTCCACAGGCTTGGTATATAGATGCGGCATTTTTAAACATTTCAGGATTGAAGGCTGGACAGTTTTGTAGCAAAGTAACTTTCTAAAAAAGTTTTTTGGAAAAAAATAGACCCACTTTGTCGTTTTGTGTATATATACATTATTATTTGTTGCCTTGTAGAGATTGGACACGTCATGATGTAGAACTGTCTCTCACTACTGGATCGCCGTCCTTAGAGCTTATTCTAAGGGCAGACCACATATCACAGAATAGGACAGCAGAGTAATGAGCCATCCAGACTCCCTCTCTTACCCTGAGGTTGCCCTCTTTTTAAGGGAAGTTTGAAAAAAAAAAAAATGCTACCTCGCACACACTCCCTCCCCTACCCCCCCAAAAAAGTAGCAAAAAGCATAGGAAGTGTTAGGCCTACAGAACACTTTCCCCTTTTCTCTTCTCTAGTCTATAGAGGTGAACTGAGCAGGACTGCTTACACTGAAAAGCACACAACAGGTTATGAGCTCACAAGATTTCTGGCAGGATCAGCAAGTATTTTTCTGCACTTTTTGAAAAGACATAACATTCTTTTATTGATATATTTAACAGACCAAAAGAGCGCACTTATGAGACGTTTATTGCCATAGTTTTCATACACCTATTTCAAAATAAATACTGATCCTGTGTACCTTTTTAATGAACGATAAAGGAAACAGGATTTCTGTGCTTGCCGTAAAATCCGTTACTTGGAGTTCATTAAGGGACACAGGGCTCACCCCTCTGTGTTTTGTGATCTACCCCTAAATACTGCTTTTCTACTAAACTGAAGCATGCTGGGAGTAAGAGGGATTATAACTGGTAGTCAATGGCTTTCATCCTGTAGGCGGCAGTATAACCCAATCAAATCGTTGAATTTTTACATGCATTCACTCATTCTTTTCAATTCCGTTTAGGTACGTTGTGGTTTACTCTTTCTTCTGACTCCAGTTGTAAAAGGAACTTATTCCTTCCGGAGACCTCTGCCCAGCCTGAATGGCACAGGGGCAATCGCTGCATACAGTTTGCATCATCATCAGATTGCAGAACTCTCCAAACACTTGTCATCCATGAATTTTATTTATTGCATGCAGAAGGTTCATCAGATGCGGTAGATGGTAGTATTTGAAAGTCAAATTTCTCGTGTTTGATGGACACAGCTTCTGTATACGTTACAATTGAGTGTTAAGGCTGCGGCCTATGTCTAACTTTTTCCTGCTGGGATTTAGTTCCATGCTTTTTTTTCCCCCCATTCTTTTTATCCTACCACCCCAAATCCTCCCAGGTGTTCCAACAGGCAAACTTAGGAGACACAACCTGTATAGAGAAGCTGCGCCCATCAATTCAGAGAAAAGACCTTACAATGAGGAAGAAGGAAATTGCATCATAGGTCAATCGTGCCTCCAGGGATAGTGATCTTTTCCTAACGACATGCAATCATATCACATAAAATTACATGCAGTGTACCGGCGTTCTGCTGCTTTCAAATGCAGCCGATGTCACCCAATCATAAAATTGACTGGGTGACTGCTGCCGCTTGTAAACGGCATATTAAGGATTCCTGATGCAGGAAATTGCAAGTTCCTGACGCAGGTATCCCTAATCGCACCTAAAGTCTAGCTTTGAGGGCTAACTTCTGGTGGCAGCATAGTTCTCTGGTTTTTATACAGCTGAGTGCTTTAGAATACCTGTAAAATGAGATTTACAGATGGGAAATGTACTATAGAAAATTGTAGTGCATAATTCTTTATGCACGTTTGATATAATTTTCCTGTATGTTAAAACAGTGTAACATACAAGGATGTGAATAGATTGTAGTGGTACTTATTTAACAGTGTGTTGGTGCGGGCATGCATCGTATGTCTGAGAAACATTTTGGGAGCCATAATCCCTCTTAATCAGGGTCTATCTATTTGCTGAATTTTTATTATAACTTTGTTATTGAACTGTGAATTTCCATGGCTGCCGCTAGTTATTGAACTGGTTTTCTGTGCACTATTTATAAGCAGTTGAAAGCAGGGCTGCAACAACTAATTGATTATGGGAATAGTTGGCAACTATTCTCGAGAGGGAGAGAGGGGTCGAGAGTTTTTAATGCAACCAAACGATTAGTTGAAAAAATAATCGGGCAACTAATCGATTATGAAAATCATAGTTTGCTGCAGCCCTAGTTGAAAGATTTTTTGAATGAAAGTTTATTTACTGCAAGCCAGTTTTAGCATGCTTAGTCTTTCTGCTTTGTCCAACAGATGATAGCGTTTCTGCAGCAAGCACCTCTGACGTGCAGGACCGTCTATCTGCCTTGGAGCTGAGAGTCCAGCAGCAGGAAGATGAAATCACTGTGCTTAAAGCTGCCTTGGCTGATGTGCTCAGACGTCTGGCTGTTTCTGAGGATCATGTGGCAACTGTTAGAAAAGCCCCTTCAAGTAAAGGTAATTAGATATTTTTTTACTGGTGTGTGCGCCATTGTTGGCCGGTAAGAAAGCTAAAGAAACTTTATTGATTTACACAAGACTTTGGAAGTTATTATTCGATGGCTGATATGCAGAGCCTCAGGCTCAGAATTTGCTGTTCCCAGAGTATGAGTTCATGACCAAATGGAGGATTTTGCGTAGCCCTATTGTACTCCTAAAACACTAGGATGCAGTAATTTAAAGAAACTATTATTAGAATACCTCTATCCTAACAATCATGTCTAGTTAAAAAAAATTTTGTACTATACTTCCTATTACCACCTATGTTTTAAAAGTCTTAACTCTCTGTCAGAATTACACTTCCAGGTGCGTTGGATGACTGCATCACCCTGCAGTGCTTCCACTTACCAGCCACTACAACTCTAATGTGTCCCTGCTGCAGTGGATAGAAACCAGTAGTGATCTAGTGGCTAGGAAATGGGGGAGCAGCAGCAAGCAAAGTGGAGACGTAGGCACCTAATATATCGGGAAATATTAGATGATGAATATCGTAGCAGTGAAAGTAAAGATTCGATTCAACAGGGGTGGTAATGGGAAGTATCATATATTTTTAACGAGAGGCTGTTTTTCCGGTTGTTAGCCTTACTATATATTCCATAGTAAGTTTTGTGACTGCTCAGGATAGTGCCTTCTAATTCCAAAGGACCTATTCGCTGAAGTTTCTTTTTTGTTGACCTCTAACCTCCCCTCTAACCTTTGTGTAGACACAGAGGACAGATGAACACAGAACTCTAATTCAAAATTTGATTTGACAGCATAAATGGCAAAGAAATATCCCCAGCTACTGAACTCTTTCATTACTTTCTTATGACCAAACTACAACCCCAATTCCAAAAAAGTTGGGACGCCGTGTGAAATCTACATATAATCAGAATGCAATGATTTGCAAATCTCATAAACCCGTATTTTATTCACTCTAGAAAACATTTTGTCAAATGTTTTTAAACTGAGAAAATGTACCATTCTAAGAAAAAATAAGGTAATGACAGCGACACGTCTCACTGTTAACCGCGTCCCAAACTTTTTTGGAGTTGGGGTTGTAAATTTCCTTGGTGGGTTAGACAAGTAAGAGTAAGAATAAAAGTATAGCAAAAATACTTGATTGTTGGAGAATATTCTGATCTAGGCTGTGTCCACTCTAATTTACATGACAAAAAATGCTAGGTATATGACCATGTGATTGCAGTTCAGATTGGCTGATTTTCTTCTTCAAAAATAAAAAGTATTACATAAAAAAATATAGCTGAGCTGCAGATTTGTTTTTCACTCAATGGCATTATTAAACATTTTTTTCATTTAACCCCCTCATGACGGCAATGTTTAAAGTATGTTACTGTCACTAAGTGTGACACTTGATGACAGTGACATTGTATGCCAGGTGACCACTTTTAGCTGTTGGAGAAAAAAATAAAAAGTTAACTTTTAGTTTTAGGCTGAGAAGTACAGATAATTTTCTATAGTCCTAGGGATGTGAGTTGTTTCCAATTAAAGGACAAATAAACGAATTAATTTTTATTGTTTATTTCTAGCTGTGCTATTTTTCCAAAGATTAATAATAATAATCAAAACTGGGGGAAAGGTTTTTTTACATTTTTTTTCCCTAATTTTTTAAAATATTTTATTCATCCTAAGTGAGGCGTTAGGCACGCATATGTGATTTATAGATATATAGCCCTATCTGTCCTCTAAAAAACAATATATAATGTGTGGGTGCACTTAGTAAGAAAGTATATTACTGCCGTGGAAGAGTCACACAGCAAAAATGGAAAAAGTGCGTCGGCCATTAACGAACAAACTTAAAAAAAAAAAGAGGGGTAAATTTACATTGCTGAAATCCCATAATTGATTCTTTTTGGGAGTTATTTAAATAACTGCACGGTTCTGTCCGTTGATGTTGCTGTACACAATCTGGAGCTGGGAGATGGTTGTGTGTTATTAGAAGTTGACAGGGCAGCAACTATCAGACTTCAGTTGTGTCACAAGTCTGACTCTAATGTCCATACTTCTTCTTTTCAGGCAAAATAATTAGAGACAGCTGAGGGGACAAATAATCCTTACTAAATAAATTTGCCAGTGCAGTTATAAAAATGTTGCACATACGTGCTCATGAAACCTCTTGTATTATATACTTATAATCAGAAAAATATATTTTAGATTTAGAGAGATGTAAGAAGCTGACTGAGCCCCTCTACCCCAAGTATTGGTCAAATGGGTTTTGGGCCTTAAAAAAGAAAATGGCAGGAGGATTTGTGATCCCTGAATTTTACAGCTACTAGTATTAAAAGCAGCCCTTCAACATCTGTTTTCTTTCTTTTAGATTTTACAAATAGCCCAAAAACATTCTTTAGCTGGTATCATAGAATTAAATCTCACTTAAATAACAGCGATCATCGTATACATTTCCTGCATGGACTTATGTTTGCTCAGTCTAAGTTTTTCCTCTTCCTCAGTGGCTTTATTCCCTTTGGACTACAAATGTCTGGATGGGAAATAGTAACTGTACAGTCACACATTTTCAAAAGACATATTTCAGTAAAGGATGTCACTCTGACTCAAAAATAACCACCATTAAACCATTAGTGAAAAGCAGAGACACAATATCGCTTCCTCATGGCTGCCTAACGCCAGGAAACGGAGCGACTTGTTTTATGTTTGCCAGTGTGCCTAGCTGTGAGGTTGTGGAAGGACAACACAGAATGCTGTGGACGTAGACCACGCTACAGATCATCTGTATATATTTATATTTTCTTGAACAAAATAAAATTATATATAAGGGAATTTTAAAAACTCTCATGAAAGGAAAACGTTTGAGATGAAAATGATTTTACATTTCAACGCCATAAAGGAAGTCAGGCTAGGCCTCGGAGCATACACCCTCAAGTACATGCCCAAATACTCGGCATCGGCACCGATACTGGTATCGGTGCATCCCTACCTAGAATGCTTTGCTTTCTCCCTCCGTCTGCTACATCATTACAGCCAGCAAGAGACAGGCATATAGCAATTTACTGCTGTCTGTGTCCCTGGTAGAATGCAAGGATTCACACACCTCCCCAGATCTGGCAGCATGATGGGAAGTGAGGGAAATATCAGTGGAGACAGTCAATATAAAAGCCCTGATAGAGTTTTCAGCCTTCCCTTTATTCTATTGTGTTGCCTCTAATTCTGCTTTAATGCAAACCTTATCTAAGTGCTGTGACAATATATCTTTTGATCCTGAAATGAAAGGATCCTTTTAATATAGTAGTTAAATCTATTAGGCGTGAAATATGTGTTTACTACTTTGGTTTCTGACAGTTTTGGCTCTCCTCCTGGTCACCAAACAACGGGTCTTGTTTTGGCATTCATTTTCACATCTGGCATTTGGGCCCAGCCAAAAAGATAAAGCAGACATTTCTCAGACTGTTTACATTTGTAATTGTCAGTCAATGTGACACTTGCAGGTTTACACAGTTTACCTGTTGGAAGAAAAGCTGTCATTTCAGGTGATCTGTCTCGCGTCTGAAAATCATTGCGTCCTCTAAACCACACACATCTTCCATTCACACTCCAATTTTTTTTTTTTTTTTTTTCTGCTGCTGCACAAAGGTGTGTTTGTAGAGACTGTCGTAACAGATCAGACTGCTTACAAATGTGCTCGGGGTGAGAAGCTATTTAATGATTTAACTATCCACAGCACAGCTTAATTCCAGACTGGCTGAAGCAGAATGGTGGGTTCAGGTAAAGAGCCTCAAAGTTAATCAAAGTTGGTTGTAATATTCAGTAATATTATTTAGGCTAAATCTGATGTATTTTTAAGCGTATCTAGAGCCACGTGTTTTATTTAGCCTTGGATTAGAAGGGGGAAGGGTGAAAATAAGTTGAAATAAATAAATTTGGTTTGTCACTGCAATTGGAATAGAGGGAAAATCTTTAAAGGTGGACACTGTTTTTGAGTGATAACTAAAAGGACATTTCCTGTACTCTAGAGAAATTTGTCTCACTTCTGGTGTCTCTAGACATATAGGAAAATCTACCCCATAGGAACCCAAAAAAACAAACCATTCCCTGCTTGATTCCAAAGTTTTTTTGCCTTTTAGATATACTTAAGTTTCCTCATCCCTAAGAGTGCAAGCCTATGTACTTATAAAGGAAAGAAGGTGGTAAAGAGAAAATAGAACTGCACTACTAATATCTAGGAATATTTATTTTATTACAAAAACTCATAAAGATGTGTCATGCTCAATGTCAGAATGTAGTAATGTACAGTACATAATCTCCCTAACTAAAAGACCCAGGGCTCTTGGGTTCATTCACACGGATCTGTCTTTGTGCCTTGGCATTGCACCAGACTGGAGCAAAAATCATCAATGTAGTGTTTTGTTTTCTGATAAAGTGCACCCATACATTGTGGTGAGCTGCAATATATGTGCATCGGAAAATGAATGGCACTGCAATTTATTAATACACATAGCAACCTCACAATGCACTACACTGGAAATCCGTTGGCACATGTAAGTATAACTAACAACGGACGACCGAAATCAAGGCAGAATAATAACAATAAAAATAGTAAATGGGCTCTCATATGTTCATAAATATACCATCTACTAAAAACCATAATTGCCATATATACCCCAGTGGTCACTACTGTGAAGCTAAGCTGTAGGTACACCAACTTTCATTTCAAGCTGAACTCCAGGATAAGCAAATATTGTCTTAACACAAGAGTCATGTGTATTCTTACTTGAATATTGGTGTCATTTGTGTATTTCCCCCAGATCTGTGCAATAATCTAGTGTAACATTTTACCTTTGTACAGGAGCTTGTTAAAATAAAGAATGGTCACTGCTGCAATCTCTCGTTGTGCAGGGTGACTGGTCTCGTCTCTGCCCCCCTTTTTGTAGTTTTTTTGCTGGCAGCCTGTAGTGAGTGGTCCTGCTGGGCCCCTCCCACAGCTCAACTTTGTTCCCATTTAAGGTCAGTTCACACCAAGCCCGTGCACTACTTTTTCCAATTTCACCGCAACGCGTGGTATTGTGGTACTTTGCATTGTGACGCAATCAATTGCATTGCGGGTGGGAGGTGCATTTGGGGTGCCATTCAATGCATTCACACTAGGTAGGTTAGTTGCACTGTACTGTATGTTAACCGCACAGGCTTGGTGTAAACAGGCCCTTAAAGGCCAGTCCAGGTAACCAGTTTTTAGTTTTTGGTAGATGCTTAAAAAGTTAAACCACCGGACAATTTTTTTATACAGTAAACTCCCAGTTATTGGATCGGTAGGTGTCAAATAACTGTAGTTTCTAGTTGCTTGAGAGTAAATAGTAACTCTCAAGCAAGCCCCCCCCACCCCCCCGCTAGTTTCTGCAGCCAGCAGGTGTGTGTGTGTGTGGGTGTGTGTGTGTGTAAGCTGCAGGGAGCAATAGCCAGACTGCTATTGGCCATTTCAAATTGCAGTAGCCATTAGTAAGCGGACTTGAAACCCCACCTACTGAGCAGGGGAGCGGACCTTGGAGCAAAACTTCTCGGGTTCGCTCCTCTGCAGAGTGGGCCAGTGCAATAGCCAGCCTGCTATTGGCTATTGCAATTTGAAATAACCGATGGCAGGCTGGCTTTTGATCCCCTGCCCACTTAGCAGAGGAAAACTCTCTCTCAGGTCTGCTCCTCTGCTCAGTGGGCGGGTACAATAGCCAGCCTGCTATTGGCTATTGCAATTTGAAATAGCAGGCTGGCTGTTGCCCCCCATTGTTTATATTCTGCTACTGACCCCGAAATCTAGCTGCCGGCTGGCAGCAAAATGTAAATGAAGAATGTTGTTGGCAATTAAATGTAGTTGTTAACCACATTTTTTAGCGTGCAACAAGCAACTGACAATTGTTAAGTGTGCATCAAGCCACCGGAAAAATAAAAAAGTGTTTATACTACAGGGACTGACTTAGCCCACAAGGCTCCAGACCACAACTTTTATAAATGCTTTTCTTATAATGCTGTGTGACAAGTAACATTACTTAACCATTCAGTGCATCTTCCGGAAAAGTAGGTAAGTGTGAACATAGCATAATAGAAAATAGTTGTACGTGTTGCGTAACTGACTATAAATTTAAAGGCTTGTTCTACTCCAGTACTGTAAGGATGCTGTTCATTTATTGCTGACTTGATCCGTTCACATTCTCCTATTAAATCCAAATGTTCAACTCTGTTGTTAGCGTGCTTGGCAAAATCTTTATTAGCTGATTTAATCCGACTCCAAAAGGATTTTATGTTTTGATGACAGGTTTGAAATAAAATATAAATGTCACTTAGAATAAGAGAAAAAAGCCTTACTATAATTTAGTGGTAGAAGAAAGTTATAAATACTCGCTTCTCATTGTAAAAGCATGCATGACAGCAGGTAAAATCATTAAAGAGGCTTCCCTCGTTCATAGAGCAGGTTTGTTCCCCCCTCCACTCTAAACCACAGACAGTCAGCTGTTTTTTTTTTTTTACACAATTTTTATTTTCAAAAAGATAATACAATAAAACAGAAAACATATTGCAACAAGTCAAAAAGCATAGTATAGTCATAGTAAACCGAAAATGTGGTGATAAATACATGAAACAGTCTTAACTAGTAATGAACAAACAAGTAGGACCGTTAGCTACAAAGAACATATAGAGGAAATTACTATAAACCGTCAATAGATGAAACCAGCCAGTCAGCTGTTTAAGGTGAACAAGCTATAGAAGTGATTCTCTTCCATTTATTGAAAAACAGAGTGTAGATACTGACCACTGGGTCATAGTGCCACCTGTAGGAATAGTGTAAAATCCATTAACCCATCACCCTCAGAAACCGCCTTTCCAAGGAGATAAGGGTGGGTGCTGCGGTAGTCAATGGCTGGCAACTGTGGTGAATAACTAGTAGAATATACAGAGACACCGGCACTTCAATAGTGAATCAAATACGTCTGTTTATTGACGTATGAGTAGCATCGTGTGATACACTTAATGCAACGTTTCGGGGTCACACATGAGGGGGATCCTATGTGGCCCCAAAACGTTGCATTAAGTGTATTGCATGATACTACTCGTACGTCAATAAACAGACGTATTTGATTCACTTTTGACGTGCCGGTGTCTCTGTATATTCTACCTGTAGTAAAAGGACACTACGTACAAACCCAAAAAACAGCCTAGGGGTGGCCTACTCTCTTTCTGCTAACATAGCCTTAGTTTTTTGCCTAGCATCAAGTAGGTAGCACCTAAAAAAAATAAGCTCAGGTTTACTAAAACACCAAATGATGAATTACACAAATTTTGAACCTTTTTTTATTTTTTGTTCAGGTCCACAGGCACTACGTGAAGCCCTTTCTATGTCTTGTATTACCAATGGAGGAGCTGGAACCAGAAAACCAACCCATACTGGATCTGTTGCTAGAAAAGATACATTGGCATCCTATGCTAAAAGGTATTTACCATTCGTAAATACAAAGGAAAGGTTTACTTGAAGCTACAAAACAGAAGCTGTAAAATGTTAAAATGTTTGTCTGGTCCAAAAAAAATATATTTATTCATCACATTGCTCTTATGCACATTTCGCCATGTTTTGTCTTTTAAAAATGCCTCAAGTGCAGACATATCTATTGACCCTGCAAGAAATCCAGTGAAGAAATGTTATGCTCCCGATATGAAATTTTAAATCCTGGGAATCAAAACTGGCCAAGTTGAAGAACCCTAAGCAAGGGTTAATAGTCATGAGTCCAATTCTGTTATAACAACTAGTAGTATAGTATTATTGACCTACAGGTAGTGGGTGCTGTAAATTTTCACACAGCATATGCAGCATTACATGCGGTGTGGAGCGTACGGAGTGCCACCTCCTTCTTAGAAGCTCCTGATGTATGGTGTGTTCTATCATTCAGTCACATAGGGCATCTTACATTTTATATGCACTGTGCCACCGGCTGCTGTTGCCCTTCTTATGTGCTTTTTAAAATTAAAGTGACATTTAAACTAAGTAGGTAAATCTGAAAATGCATTCAGGTACCCTAACTATTATCAAAAATGTATCTTATTTGTGCATCACCGTTTGTGTGTTGTAAAGTAGCCACTGCTCCAAACTTGCGCCCGTGATAGACTATATAACTTCAATACAATTTGTTAAACTAAACATGAGATTGTAGTCCATCACACGAGTGAGCTTGGAACGGGATGATGGGGAGGGGGGGGGGCTGCCTGAGCTCGCAGCAAATGTATCTGCATATCGTTCATAGAGAAGTCAAAGATATATATGATGTACAGAAAAAAAAAATAGAGGCAACGTTGAATATACTCTTTTTTTTAGGCTACATGCACCTGAGCCTCTAAGTGACACTAAACTCAGGAGTTAAATCCTAAAAATGCATTTAAGTTGCCTGTGATGTACAATCCCAATACCAATTAGTAAACTAAACGGGAGATTATAGTCCATCATGGGAGCGAGCTTAGAGTCGTGACTACTTTACAACACACACGGCGACCATGGGGAACAAAAGTAGCCACCCTCCAGAATGAAGGACAGTGTCAGCACCAATTCAGACATAATTTGAGAATCCACAGCCGAGTGATACACAAATAAGATACATTTTTGTTAATCGTTAAGGTACTTGAATGCATTTTTAAGATTTAACTCCTGGGTTGGGTGGCCCGTTTACACCAGATGTGTTGGATTGCGCTGGTACAAAATGAGACAGTTTGCCTTGTTTTGGGTTAAGTCGGTTCACACCACTGCGTTGTGGTGATGTACGTTGCAAAAAAAGTATAATCTGCAGTACTTCTTTTTTTTTTTTTACTGCAGCGTATTGTGATGCACTACACTGCATTACAACATGCTAAACTGCCGTAATATTCTTTGCCAGTTTCTCAACCTCCTAAAGGTAGCAGTATAACCCAACCTATAGGTGTTTCAAGCCCTTTCACACAGGCCGGGTGTAGACCTCCTGAACCAGTTTGTCACCAGAACCAGGGATCCCCGAAACCTTCGCACTAGATTCCTTGTTGACTCTATGTGATCAGTTGAGCTTGATCTATGCCTTTTCACTTCTGAAACTCTTGCCTCTCCTCCTTCACTGTATTGAGATGGAAAGTTTTATAGTGATCCTCATTGTTGCCAACTGGTCCAGGAGACCATGGTGTGCGGACATAGTCAAACTCCTGACACTCTTTTTAGGCATTTCCTTTTTCTCCAGACTAACAGACTCTTTGTGGGGATTTCTGGGTCCTCCCAGATTTTCTGTCTCAAGGGCTGGTATTTCACCCTGTTCTTTGGTCACTGGCTGTAGCAGCCTGGCTATCGTAAAGGACATGGGCATTTTGAGCACTCTCATCCCTAGGAAAGTGAACCTCCTTCAAGGCCTACCGTTGTACCTGGAAGACATTTTGGCTTCATGTGAAGCGAGGTTTTCTTTCCAGGAAGTACTCTATGCGTCGCATCTTATCTTTCCTCCAGTCTGAAGCAGACCAGTGTTTGGCCTTTTACTGTCCAGGTCAAAATTTCTGCCTTGCCAACTTTTTTCCAGAGGTTGCTTGCCTTCCACTCTCTAATGAAGCTTTGTGTGTCTTTGTGGGACCTAAACCTAGTCCTGTTGGCACAATAGAAGCTTTTGTACCTCTCTGAGACATCCGTTTGGTCTTACTCTCTTGCAAGGTGTCCTTCCTTAGAGCCATCACTTCTGCCAGGCTTGTTTCTCAATGGACGGCCTAAACACCCTAAAGAAAGTTCTCTTCACTGTTTGGATGTGGTTCATGCCATCATATTAACCTTTCTACTACTGCTTCGATCTGCAAGTCTGACTCCCTCTTTGTCATTCCTGAGGCTTCCTGTATGGGGCAGCCGGCTTCTTGTTCCACTGTTAGGTGGATTTGTTGAACTATCTTTAAGGCCTATGAGTTAAAGGGGTAAAGTTCCCCCCTTTCCAGTAGAGGCTCCCTTTACTAGGAGTGGTAGTGCTTCTTGAGGTTTCCAGCATCAAGCTTCTGTTTCCCCAAATCCTCAAGGCTGACCTGGTCCTCTGTTCACCCTATTGCCAAGTTTTACCAGGTGGCCATTCAGGTCACTCTTGTGACTTATGTACACCCTCCTGTTATAGTTCCCTGTTGGTTTTTTTCCCCCTCACAGGCATGTTAGTCTTTTGCTGTATTGTCTGCCCTTTTGTTGAACTGCTTTTGGATGTCCCAAGAATTGACTCCCTGTGTCCGGTGATGTATGTTTAAGAAAACAGGATTATTGTCATACCTGTGAAATCCATTACTTGGAGTACATCACAGGACACATGAACCTCCCCTCTGTTCTCTATGATTCGCCAATATCCTGTTTAGTGCAAAACTGTGCAAGAGTGGGAGCGGATATACAGGGCTTAGCTTTGGTTGCCAGTTTCCTGTCACCTGAAATTAGCTGCATAACCCATTGGTTCAAGAATTAACGTTCTGTGATGTATTTGAAGGATTGGATTTTACAGGTAAGACAAAAATCCGGTTTTATTTGTTAATTTCACAAGCCATTCTGTTCATTTCATTTTTTCTTTATAGTTTTCCTGTTTTGTTATTTTTACTCCTATTTCATTGTCGATTTTTTGTTTATGTTGTTCTTATTTATTTTTACAGTAGCACAGAGAAAAAGAGGGAAAAAACCCAAGGCGTCAAAGAGGAATCAAATACAAATGATCAGAGCCCACTAAATCAGGCATCTCCTTCTCCCCTACCTTCCCCACAGACCAGCCAAACACACAGGCAAAATCAGGAAAGCAGAAATACTGCATCAACCAAAAGGTTTATATCGTACTGACAAGGGTACAAGCAGCAAGAGTTGTAATGACAGTCTGTGTTGTTTACTGCATTGCTAGACTGGAGAGGGTCTTAGTGTCAAGTAGCACTTTAACAGAGACCTCCTACTGTCTGTTCAAGAACAAAAGTGTCTCTGCATTGCCTATACAGCGACTCTACAGTGCCTGGCTGCAATGGCTACTGCAACATCAGACAAAAATGTTGCAATTGTTGCTCATCTGTAGGACGGCTATAAAGATGGCTATATGCATTGCCGGTACAATCCATCATTTTGACAAAAGAAAAGGGACATTGTTTAGTGCCACATTTTTAGACATACCCTTGCCACCCTTTCAGTTGCATTACCCATGTATGTTTATATGCTGTGTGTGTGTGTGTGTGTGTGTGTGTGTGTGTGTAGACTGAATATACATACATACATACATACATACATACATACATACATACATACATACATACATACATACATACATGCATACATACATTCAGGGATATTAGATTATGGGGGCATGGATGTAGGCAGTTCAGAGTTTTCTGTAAAGAACTAAGAAAAGTGTAAGCACTGTGTATATGAGTAAGGTAAATCTTTATTTTACCAACAATAATCCAGCATTGTTTCCAAAGTCTGTCCTCAAGTTTGACTAACAGTGGATGTTTTAAACAAGGAGATGTAACAAGTGTCTCAGCATTGTGACTGAATTACCTGAGCAGATCATAATGCGTAAACTGCTCTTGGGCATGAGGCCCAGTTTAGCAAACACTGCTTCAGAAACTAGACCGATCCAGCCCTGGGACTGTTGCCCAGTCTGTGGCCATTTGGTTATTGTGCTGGACCCAACAGAAAGTAGTCAGTGTTTCCCTGCCCTAGATTTTTACTTGGACCTTATTGAAAAATAATTTAGAACGCTAGGATGAGAACTGTTCCTTGACTATGGCTCTATATTTTGTGACATATGGAAAGTTACAACGATAAAGTGCTTCCTGTAGCACCATATGTGTAATGCTGCCTGATTCTAAAGTACCTGTACCACCAATGCTGCATTACTGTATTATGGTACCTACTTTACCAGAAGCACGGCTCATGCCAGTAAGGAAAAACTATTGGACTGGCATCTGCTAGATGCATTTTATTTATTTCACATGTGTGTTGTCCATTCCCTTTCCTTTGTTTGTGTTTATTCATATGGTTTTTTTATAGGAGGAAATTTGTGGTATAGAGTATCAGATGTGTTTAACAGTAATTTTCAAGAGGGCTAGAGAGTAGGTCACAAATGTTGGAATGTTGAGTTGTAAAGGGGCAGTTTTCTCCAGCATTCTCTGATCATCTCCTCTAGCATGTCCTCAGCCTTGGACCATGTCCTCCACCTTGGACCATCTCCTGTAGCATGTCCTCAGTCTCTGTCCATCTCCTGTAGTGTAGCTTCATTCTCCTACAGCATGTTCTTGGCTTCGGACCATCTTCCGCAGCATGTCTTCAGTCTCTTAATAGTCTTCGGTAGCATTGCATACATTGTATATTTTGTGCAGCCCTTTGCTAATGTTAGGAGCTACACTTGAGGTCCCTTATATCTAGAAGGTTGGCGCCACTGTTATAGACCATAATTTACTGCCTGCAAATTAGCTTCAGACAGTCCTGCTAACATATTGTATACACACTACAGCACAGTTTTGGATGGTTGTGGATTATCCTAGCAGTGTATTTTTTTAAAACCCACACACATTGGGAGAACAAACAATTACATTAAAATAGTCTCTCTGGTGGGATTTGAATTTAGGATTTAGTAAACATTGTGCTGATCATATCATATTGTTATAGGTAGACTTTGTGTGCAGTAAAAATCACATGGCACAAATATATTTAGAAAAGAGTTTACTTTTCATAAATATGAAAAATCTAATTCCTGACAACCAGTCTTAATTTTTCAAGAATGTCTCCTTGAAATATTTTAAAAACCACAGTTGAAGTTTGCCTCTGCTTTTTTTTTTTTTTTTTAAGGCAAATTGGTATTGTATTCTTTACAATAAATAAAACTGGCTATTAAGAGCCTCTTAGCTAGAGTAGCACACTGAGACTCCTCACAATAACTCTCAAGTGCACTTACAACCATGTGTTCCTCGGCTAAGAATGCCCTGTTCGAGCTTGTCAGGAACAGCCAACTCAAGCCATAATTGTTTCTGTTGCACACAAAGGGCATAATAAAATGCTGGCAGAGTGTCGCGTTCCGGTTGTGAGGAGGAATCCGGAACGTTTAGATTGTTTCATGGTTTAAAAGTGGAGCTATGAACAGATTTGCAGTATAACCCGGAAAGCCATAGAAAGCAAGATTTATCTTCACAAACACTAGCAGGAATAAACCAGTTTGCTACACTGATTTTAGTCATGTTTATTGGTGTTTTACAGAACTTTAAGCTACGGTTGATATACCAATAAAATGTTTCCTGCTATATTAATGGAAAGGTATTGTACAAACTGGCTTTCTTTTAGAATACTTGGTCCCATTATAAGAGAGAACTGTATTTAAAGCAAGTGTCCATTTTGAGTGGCTGTCTAAAAAGAAATAGTTGCCCTTGAGTAATGTTGTGAAGTATTGCAATGATGTTCAAGTAGATCCCATCGCACTCCTGACTAGATATAACCCAAGATAATGGGTGGGTGCTGAGATGACAGCAGATGCCTCTGCAGATCAGTATCACGTAGTAGAAAAGTCACTCACACTCCAATGCGAATTTCAGTCAATGTTCTTTATTGACAAAAGAATTGTCACATTGTATAGTATCTTTTCGGAACCGTATAGGTCCCTTCTTCAGACAAAGTGCCGGAAGAAGGGACCTATACGGTTCTGAAACGTTGCTATACAATGTGACAATTTGTCAATAAAGAACAGTGACTGAAATTCGCATTGGCGTGCGAGTAACCTTTCTATTGCAATGTATTCTATTGTGTACTCGCCCAATAAAGATGTTTCAGAGAATTAAAAAGAATATTTAATGGTACACTTTTACTTCCTGCAGCATATTTAATGTTTTTATATACATATTTGTAAATGGTCCCTTCATCTGGCAAAACAATAAGCTGAAGCCTTTGGTTTCGAAATGTTGTAAATGCTTGTGACACCATTTTTATCTGAACGTCAATAAAAGACGGTTCGGTAAAGTGGACCTTGGCGTGCTGGTGACCTTATTACATCTCCTGTTTACATGACGACATCCGCTGGCCATTTCAGCACCCATGAAGCTACGTACAGCGATACGTCTGTTTTGGATTGTGATGGGACATCTCTAATTAACATGGTACACTTCTGGACTATTTGAAAGTTTTGGGACAAAAGACAAGTACTATGAAATGGTTATTTTTTTAAACACAGGACTTGAATCATTACAACTCTTGCCAGACACAGCAGTGTCTTAATGCTTTTGTATCCTCAGTTTTTTAAATTTACTGTTTCTAAGCTTTGCTTGGGTGTCAACAATTACCCCGCTCTTGTGATTTCCCTGTTTATACTAATTTGCTCCAAAATTCCCACCATTGCAACCACTTTACTGCTAAACACCTTAAAATGTTCTCGCTCTGGCTGGTAAAAATAGCTGACAGATTCAGCTGAAATAAGGACTTACAAACAGGCATGCTTGTGTGGTCGCCCACATTTCTATAGTGTTTTCTCCTTCTGCTTGTGTTTTACCTCCTTGCAGTTGAAACTATTGTAATGGGCTGCTACTTGTGCATATTGACTTTATTAAAGTGTGTTGTACTCACCCTGTAGAGTCTCTGATGTTGTCTTCCTGCTTTACTAACTCAGTTTGTTTTGTCAATCACTTCCATGTTAGGTACACAGAAGATTGTTTCTAACTTCTTCTCTATACTTATGTTATATCAAAACCAAGACAGTGACAAGAGTCTTGAGTTTTGGATGCTATTCCTCTTCAAAGGGGCTGCCATTTTGCTTTTTTATGTATTTGCTGCTTGGGGTTTTCTTTACCTTTTTGTCAGATGGCTGAGTGGCCTCCCTGCAGTATCTGTCTTTGTTTGCTTGATATTGCTTTCTTGTGGTGTTTAAGGTTGTTTGTTTTTTTCTGTGCCCTACCAGTGTAAAGAAAAGCTCCACTGTTGAAAAGTCACACAATGCATGGGAATCTTCTGATGACAGTCGAAACAGGCTAATGAGGGCAGCTTCAACATCAAAACTGATCTCAAAAGCTACCAAAGCTTCAGATAAGTAAGTATAGCATGTTGAAGTTTAAGTATGATAGTCTGCCTTGCATTTCCCAGAAGGACTGGTCAGTTTGAGATTGTTTGTAGGCTGGTATGTACTCGGTCCCAACTGACCCAGTTTTAATGAAAAAAAACATAGAACTGTTTTTAGCCTCAATCCTCAGTCTGAATTAATATAAGTATGTTAAGGTTCTTCCACTATCCTTCATCCCATAGTCGGCCAAGTCCACAAATAGGGACTGGTGGGTGTTCCAACTCCAGCTATGGTGTTGGCAGTCGCTGATAACAGCCACCTTTTGGTTTGTATAAACAGACTAGGTGTGTGATGCTGGTGTGCCTTTTTTATTTTTGTTTTAGGCAACTCTTTGCTAAGCTAATCATTACAGCCAGTTTGGCTAGAAAGTGGGGACATGTGCAGATGTTTATGAGCTGCACTGACATCTGTTGCTTAATCATATAAAACTGATTGAGTTTAGAGGTGCCCATGGACCCTAGAAGCTGCTGGCTAAGCTTTGTGTTTAGCTTGTGTGGAAAAAATGGATAGATGCATGCAGACATCCGGCATTGGCTTGTGTGGAAAAATTACCTGTGGTTTTCTTCTTTTTTTTTTTTGCTGACCACTGCTTTCCCTATTTTCGAGACTCCTAGAAGATTGTCATTCAGTCTGGCCAAAAAAAGCTGGTTGATTAACTGTCATCTTATGTTTAGAGGTGCCTAAATCCCACAAGAGATCACGCCAGATTACAATCACTATTAAACTACACAGATTATTTGTCAGCTGACCAATCCTGGTCATCTATACATTGCTGTTGTTGTCTAGAACATTGTTGTAATTAAAGGGGAACTTTACCCATATCTTCAAAATAACAACAAAGGCACCTTTTAGAAATGTTTAGTAATGACAATCTGCAAACACATACTTTTAGATAATTGCAGGCTTTGTATTCTTTGTATACCTTATTTTCCCCAGTCTTCTGACAGTGGCCATTTTAACTAAGGGCAGGTTACTAGATCTCTTTACTTCCTGGGACATGTGACTAGGACATGCACATTATCTCAGAGGAGGAAAATGCCTTTCCCTGAGATCTCATGAGATTTCCCAGCAATGCTCTGCTGATGTAACCTTCCTAGGATGCGCTCGGGCACATTACATAATTTGTGCCAAAGAAGACGAGGAAGTAGAAAAAAAGAATGTGTAGGTAAAATAAAAATGTTTGTTTAGCTAGGGAATGTAAGATGACTTCATACCAGCATGCAGAGCTGTATGCTGATGTGATTTTTAGTCAAACGGGGTAAAGGTATTATAATTGAACCATTTTTTGTGTTCTATTTAGGAAAACCATTTTATCCAAAATACATTTCTGCTGCAGTGAACTCTAAGAGAACCCATTTGTGAAATCCTAAAATATACAGAATGTTTTTTGATCCCACATTAGCTTACATAGTAATGGCTGTGGTCTGTGTTGCTGACATATCATAGATTGTAGCCTTTCCTTTCTGGGGCCCTAGTGATTGTCAGATGTGGAGAGCCGTGTAAACCGTAAAGAATGAAATGCACATTTCTGGCCATAATGTCAACTCTTAACAGTGTAAAATGTTTTCAGATTTTGCCCACACCAGCACTGTGATCACTAAGCCACTCAGTCACAAGCTGTAGCCAGCACATGCCATTCAAGTAGCGGCCAACAAATCTGAATTTGCTAATGTAAAGTAATGATGAATTATTTTTGTTTTCAGGCATAAAGATATTGTCATCAGCCCAGGTAAAAACTCAAGATCGTGCAGCCTTTCTTATCTCATTGTGCTTACTTTTTCTTGTGCTTCCTATTATCGCTCTTCTTTTCATATGATTCAAACAAAAACTTTTAATTTTAGATTTTCTTTTTTGTTTTAAGAACTTTTGTTAATACACAATTTTTCCTCCATAGTGTGTGCCTTGATTAAGTGTTCATTTCACAATAAATCAGAATTTAGCAGCACGATTACATGCTAAGCAGACAGAGAACTTTGTTATTCTGGCTTTATAAGTTGTTTTACTTCTGTCTCAAAACCAGCAAAAATGTCCACGCGAGAAAAAAACAGCCAAGGTAAGATTGCTGCTCGCATCGTACAGCTTGGCCTTGTTTCTTGATGCCTTTCCTTATGCACTCCTAATCTCACTTTTTGCTGATTCTTCATCTTAACAAAAAAAAAATATATATATATATATCACTGGCATGCAGACTATTGCCTCTTGGTTTAATTGTAGGGAAAGCCCATGATTTTTATGATATTGTAAACTCTTAAATATAGCATGGGCCTTGAATTTCAAAGATAAGTGTAGTTTTATGCTAACCATCCCTCTCACCGCAATAAGCTTTGGACAGGTTTTAAAATGGTATTGTAAATATCAGGTTACCATATAGCTAATCATACCAGCGCGGACTGATTAATAATTGGCTACAAGCCAGCCTGATAGAGACCCCTGACCCCCTTACTCCCTTTCAGTCTATGCTGCTCTCCCCTGATGAACACACAGATGGCAGGCTGTAAACCTGCTGGCCATGGCTTTGCAAGTCAAAGCAGAAATTCATATGCAATCAATGCCTCCCCTATGTCTGTTCAAAGGGTTCGGGAGAAGCTTACTCTAAGGCTGGGTTCACACCTAGGCGTATGGAATATGCGCGTTTTTACAGCGATTTGCGGTAAAAGAGCCAAGAGCTCTTTTACCGCTCTTCCAAGAGCTATCCGGCTGTATCCTAATGGATACGCCAGGCCTTAAACTACCCTTATCTTTTAAGGGGTCAGTACACACAAAACGAAGATTCACTTCTGATAAGATGTCAAGGAGCTGAATTACCCAAAATGTTCTTGTATCTCTTTGGAGAACTTACAGGGTTATTCACAAAAGGGTGAAAAGTTTGGAGAAGGCAGGAGAAGTGAACAATCTAGGACAACATAGCTGATTTGGAAAAATCCTCCAATTCAGCTCACTCTCCAGTTCAGCTATGTTGTCCTAGATTGTTCACTTCTCCTGCCTTCTCCAAACTTTTCACCCTTTTGTGAATAACCCTGTAAGTGATATATCTGCTCATTTCTAGCCATTATAAAGGATTCTAATACTCCCTGCTGATTTTTTTGTTTTTGCTACTTTATTCAGTGGGAAATGACGGGTTGTAAGCGCAACCCCACACCTGCTGATACCTTCCTTCTTTCCATGACACTCCATCCCACTCCAACAAAGCAGGGAGTCTACGGCCAGGTTCACACCATTTTCCGGACCAGATCTGGAACGTGGTGCATTGTGTTTTACAGCACTTTTGCTGCATTTTTTTAATATCTTAAAATGGGCTTACATGTGCACACCAGTGTGTTCCAGTGCATTTGCATGTGTTTTTGATGCATTTCCATGCGCTCCAGTGCATTCCAGACCAGAGACGAGCAGTATTTGTTTTTTGTCTGGACCGGGATGGACTGCGCTGGTGTGAACAGAGCTCAGAAATACCATATGAATGTTCCCGGACAAAAAAAGCATCCCAGTATAAACTGTTCTGGTCTGGACATGATCCGGACATGGTGTGAACAAGCCCTTAAACCTATGTAAGCTCCGTGCTACTGCAAATGAACCAATATTAGGAAAAGTTCTGCCATAAAATATTTTTTAAATGAATTGTCCGCTTTCTCAAATTTTTTATCTTTTTTAGAAACCGGCTTTTTTACACAGCTCCATAAATATTTGTCCTTAACAACTGCGGGCTGTTCATTTGTAAATGGCTCCCACAAGTTTTTTTTCTTTTTAATCTGGACAACCTCTGAGGAGGCGTAAAGCAAAAAAACCCACAAGTTTACTGATATATGGGGTCTAAGGGACTTTGTCAACGTTTCCGACAAACTGAGGAAACCCCTTTTTAACCAAGTTTTATTTTTTGCAAAATAATCTGCATGCCTTTTTAAATCAAATACATTTGTCCTGAAGTGATTTGTGCTGAAGTGCATGTCATTCCTATGCAAGTTTCTACCTAAACGTTGCCTCATGCTGCAGCGTCTGAATTGAATCTTCCAGCTTATTTTCCTGCTGCTGCTTTGGCATTATGCTGGCTTCTATTGACAGAAAATAAACAAACTTTATTCTATTCTTATTAAAACACGTCTCAAACTTTTCAATCAGCTTTTTTTTACCCTGCTCTATAAGCTCTGCTTTAGCATGAAATCCTCTATAATCGGTGCATGCTGTTTCTATGCATGTTTAATGGTCTTCACTGGACTTCATCCAACCTTGGTCCGTGTGGCTGCACATTGATCAGACATTTATAGGCTGGCCATAACCAGCTTCATACCACTTCAGATATGATGCTTGGGTAAGAATTAGGATGTTTAAGGATTCACTATATTTAACAGATTCAAGCACTTCCATCTTCTGAAACAGTTGTTTTCACTGCCACAGATTTTCCAGCTTGTTGGTGGCAGCGTTGGAAGCATCATTTGCTGCCAAGGAATATGCTGGTAGGAGGAGAGAGCAGAATGACAGTTGAGCTCATCACTGAGCTGCTTCTTCACTGTCCATTCATAGGCTGGAGGAGGGTCCATGACAGCTTGGGCTCAAAGGAAGTGTGAATGATTATATGATGCTGGCTGTCCCCCTGAGGACATCCAGTGGTGGAAAACTACTACGAGGGACCGCTCTAGATTGGAGGGGTGTATTGCAGCAAGACCTGATTTTTTTTTTTTTTTTTATTCATCTTTTTTATGGACTATTTAGTCCTCATAAGAATACTTTCTTAAAATGTTTATTGTATCTTTTTATAAATCCTTTTTTCCTTAAACACCATCTGTAATGTGTAGGGAGACGTTAGAACCTCTATCAGGTTTTTATTGCTGGTTGTGTCTCTTTCCTTTGCTCAGCCATGGTAAAAACCAACAAAGAGTCTATCGTTTTCTCAGTCATGCTTTGTTCAGTATCCCTGTTGGAGACATTATCCCTCATCTCTTATCCCAGTGATAGGAGCAAACGGAAAGTTTTCCACAGGCTGTCAGCAGTGAAAACCTGACAGAGATTCTAAGTCCTTACCACTTCATCATTAACTGAAAATACATTTCTCACACAGTAAGCAGCAAGGAGTTCTGGAACCTGGGAACATTTTTTTCAAAACAAACAGTGGCTATATAGTTAGATCTGCCTTGCAGCACAGCGACACGGTCTGCATGAAGTTGTATTTTTTCTTGTTTTTGTGACTTTCCTTTAAATCCGGGGTAGGTGTTTAAAATCATAACTGTCCCTTCTCTGGAACCAAATCCTTGTTGCCTTTTTTTTTTTCCTTAGTTGGCCCCTCCTTTTGGTCAGACATAAAGTATAGGTAGAACGTTCTAAACAAATGCACTTTAACTATCAAAGGTTTTACACAATACTAAACCTGCAATTGTTATTTTGAGGAGCCAGTATAAAAATAAGATGGGTGAAGAAGGCAAAAGTGGATTTAAATTATATGTACAGACACTCCTTGGTCTACGATGGGGTTACGTTCCAATAAACCCATCGTAAAGCGATCACATCGCAAACCAAGGAGTTGTATATACATGAGATATTCAACACTTTATTATCAAATACCATAAGCTTTTGTCCATGTGTAGGTTAACTTAAGTGTTTTAGCCAAGTTTAAGGTAGGCTAAGCTATGACATAGTACAGTATATACACAACCAAAGGAGCATCAGTATACAGTGTGTGTGTGTGTGTATATATACACATATATACACATACATATATATACATATAGCATATATACACATACACACACATATATATATATATATGTGTGTATGTGTATATATGCTATATGTATATATATGTATGTGTGTATATATACACACACACACACACACACACACACACACACACACACACACACACACACACACACACACACAGCTCTCGTAGACATAGTACAGTATATACACAACCAAAGGAGCATCAGTATACAGTGTGTGTGTGTGTGTATATATACACATATATACACATACATATATATACATATAGCATATATACACATACACACACATATATATATATATATGTGTGTATGTGTATATATGCTATATGTATATATATGTATGTGTGTATATATACACACACACACACACACACACACACACACACACACTGCTATCGTATATGAGCGTAAAGTCGAATAATTGTATCCTGAGGAGCATCTGTATAGCCAAAACTTTTTTTTCTTTAGGGAATAGTTAAATTTATTTTTTTTACTGCTTTGAGAGGAAATCTTCCCAATACATTGGGAGTTCCCATCTTCAACAGTTGTTGCTGGAACATTGCTTCCTCTTGGATAATTAACCCTTGCCTCTTGCTCACCTCTTAGTTTTATAATTTTGGATTTTCTTTCACCTTCTGTCTTTATGAATAGAGGGATGAATCTCCCCAGAGACATCAATAAAATCCCATCAAGGAGTCTACCATTCCTCACTCTATCCAAAATTAGAAAAAAAAGATGCTACACCAAAATATCTATTAATGTAGAACTATGTAAGTGATATGACACCAGTGGGAAATCCAGACCCGAATTATACTTATTAGGGCCTACCCATGCACGAAAAGGCAGTCTTGCATGGTTAAATATTGTCTCTCTTCTCTCAGACACCCCTCCTTCGGCTGTGTCTGAAATGTCAGTTTGTTAAATCACTTGGATCCAAAAGGTTAGATTTGCTGATTTCATCTTCCCACAAACATTACTTTCATATTCCACGGTAAAAAGCACAATTTCCCCTTTTTGTTTAAAGTACATTTAATAAGGTCGTTCCAGAAGGTGATGTTTAAGGCCGTAAACGCCACCTGTAAGTGTTTAAGAACAGTATTTTCTATATTATACCACTTTTCCAGTCAGTACCTTTTTAAATATAAAACCTTAATACATTTTGTTGTATGCCCTCCCCTCCCCCGAAGTATTCTAATGCAGATTTAGATGAATATAAATGCCCATCTCTGACTAGTGCTATTTTAATATCATCGTCTACTATACTGCCAAATTTGATTCTGTGATTAGTACACACTTCTGCAATTTGCACTGCTGTGGAATGCCCATAAGTATGTGTTCTCTGTGCGCTAATGCCACCCACTTTTCATGAACGGCGAAAGTAATCTTTTCAGTTTTCGAGTATATTGCATTAAAGTGACACTAAACTCAGGAGTTAAACCTTAAAAATGCATTCAAGGACCTTTTAACTATTAACAAAAGTGTATCTTATTTGTGTATCACTCGGCTGTAGATCCTCCAATCATCTCTGAATTGGTGCTGACACTGTCCTTCTTTCGGGAGGGTGGCTACTTTTGTTCCCCATGGTCCCTGTGTGTGTTGTAAAGTAGCCACCGCTCCAAGCTCGCTCCTGTGATGGACTACAATCTCACGTTTAGTTAGTTAATTTATATTTAAGCTATGGTCTATCACGGGAGTGAGCTTGGAGTGGTGGCTACTTTACAACACACACAGGGACCACGGGGAACAAAAGTAGTCACCCTCCAGAAGGAAGGACAGTGTTGGCACCAATTCAGAGATGATTTGTTGGATCTCTAGCCGAGTGATACACAAATAAGATATATTTTTATTCATCGTTAAGGTACTTGAATGCATTTTTAAGGTTTAACTCCTGAATTTAGTGTCACTTTAAGTTGCCACCATAAGTTTTCCCAACCATCTGATGAAAGGGCCTGTGTTGATGGGCGTTTGTTCACGTCAAGCTGGTTTTGCAGTCCCTTGCAAGTTTATGGGAATGCAAAAAGCACTTGAAGCAGGTCAGAAAGAGGTCAGCTGCAGGTTAAATACATCCGTCAATGAATTCTAAATGATCTCAGAATAGTCTCAAAAACTGATGTCAATCTGACGCCATCAACACTGGACACTAGATCTTTTGGTGTCACTTATTTAGTCATAAAACATATTTACAATTCCTTACCTCACATAGGTGGACAGTAATAGGAATGTTATTTCTTGCATTTTATAATTTTTATATGTGATAAAATTCTATTCCATTATTTAAATGGAACACAGCCTATGCTAGTTCAGAGATTTTATATTAAAGATTTCTGTGACACCAAAAGGCCTTGTTTTACATTGAGCTGCGGAAAGTGGATAATTTATTTTAGGTGCCCTCATTTTTGTAGTTGCAAACAATTTAATTTTCAAGAACACTTTGTTTTTTGTTTTTTTGCCTTATTAATCACTCTGAGGTCCAGGCCCATGGAGGTCTATATACCAAAATAAATCTTGTTTGTGCGTGCTCTACTTTATCCTTAAATAATAATAAAATTAAAATGTAATCTATTGCTGCTTACCAGACTTTACATGTGGTGGCTGCATTTTTATAGGCACAGAACAATTTCAGCAAGTACAGAAAATTCCTACTGACTTCGCCAGAAATTAAGTGTCGTCACTTCCTGTGAGTTTGAAAGATCAAACAAATATCTTCTCTTTATATTCTAAACTACCGGTCTCATCAATCTATGGTGTAACGGTGGTCAACAAAGGCAGACATGTTTGATATATTACATTTTCGCTTTTGTCTTTAAAGAATATGTGCACATTCTGCACTTAAAATTTTGTTTTTTTGTTCCTGAAACTTGTTTTTACAAAATTTTAATTCCAAGACATACCTATGTTGCTAATAACTAGGCATGTGCCTAAAGACTTGGGGCCTCCCCAAAATTTTAGGATGAGATGGGACATTTTATCTTTTTTTTTTTTTTAAATGCAAACTCTTTATAAGATTGAATGGGGTGCCTGTTGCATGTACAGGCTCTTCGAGGTGAGTATTATAGGATTGTCAGGGGAAGCTTTAATATAGGTTTACCTGCACCTTTTTGGTTCATTACATTTTAAGCACACAGAGAGGAAGTTGCACAACCATCATCACATATGAGGAGTACTCTTTACTCCAGCTGAAGTTGACTATGTAGAATTTAAATAGAGATTGGTTTTACTTGTTGTCTGTAAACCCGAAAAATATATTTTGGCTATAAGTGAACTCCAGTGTTCTGAATCCCATATTTTATTGAGAGCTGGAGGCCTCCAAAAAACATTTTTACTGATCAGCGTGCTCAGCTATTTAAGCCTATTTTATTCTCAGTAACATTGCTAAGCTATTTCATTCTACCCAGAACATTAAATTCATCCAAGGAAGGCTTTTCATAAATTAAAACCGTATTGATGATGATAATACAATAAATACAATAAATGTTCTTCTTTCTGAATATTGGCGTGGCCTTCCAAACATCCGCTCAAGCTCTGGAGGCAGCAGAGCCAACGTTAGCTTCTTGGATGGCATATTGCTTCCAGATCTGTGAACGCTGTCTGACAACATTTTTAAATATTTTGTCTTTGCAGAAGGAGAATACATAAAAATGTTTATGCGAGGCCGACCAATCACAATGTTCATTCCTTCTGACGTGGAGAGCTATGAAGACATAAGAACAGAACTGCCACCAGAGAAGTTAAAACTGGAGTGGGTGTATCCTTAATATTCTCATGTTAGGTCGTTGGAGTTAGGCTGTTGAAAAGAGTATAAAGGAAATTAAAGTGCATCTATCATCAGACTTTTAGTATCAATCCCTGCCAGGATTTTATTGTGGTCTCTGTCCCCACTGGTTACTGTTGTCAAAGAGACAGAAAGTGAGGAAATCCAAAATGTTGCCGTTGTTACCAGTGCAAGAGGTTCTATTTAAATCTTCCATTGGTGACACCTATTGCAGTGACAAATGTATAAGAAGAAAATTCAGCTTGCTTTCCAGAGATTTCTTAATACTTCCTGTTATGTCTCCAGGACATATCAGGCAGGAGGGAAATCTCACCAGTAGAACAGACTGGGAAATAAAGTGACAGGTTTTACCCTACCCTTGTCTTTCCAAAGCTAAAAAAAGAAAGCTTAGACTATAAATAGATTTGATTATGATATATATATATTACGCTGTATTAGTCCATTTGGGGAATGTTCCCTTCACATCCTGTCCCAGAAACACTACAGAGAGTAAGAGGAAATCTCTCCTAGAAAATGTTGTCTTTGTGTTGTCAACAGAACAGGTGTCCTCATTGAAAGGTTTCCTCTTGCTCCCTCCAACTTTTGTACCTGAGATAATGGTCACAAAAGCAAGCGGCAATGGCGAGTCTCCCTAGTGCTGAGACAGACAGACCAATAAAAATTTGACTTGATTTGGGATTATAACACTTCCCCACCCCAAAACCTTTGCGTACACTTTAAGGACTGTTTCCCACCTACCTTGCTTTGTATAGGGCCTATTCACACCAACGCCCCGCTGTGATAAAAATGATGCAGGAGTCATTTTATTGCAGCTTGCTGCAGCACATAGAATTTACATAGAGGGAAAGAAAAAAAACAAAAATATATATATATAATATATATATATATATATTA
>NW_017306269.1:6022252-6127164 GCF_000935625.1 Nanorana parkeri
ATATTATATATAAACCAGAGCACTGCATTGCGATATACCAGTGCATTCTCTGAGCATGCAGCAGCACGCAAAGGTTATGTGGTTTGGTTTAATCTAGCCCCAAAAATGTTAGAATCAGAAGGTCCCTTGTGTCAGTTTTTCTGTAACATTTTTGTATGATTCATGAAAACAAAATAACATTTGGAAACAATCTTTCAAATGTGGTCTTAGGCCCCATTCACATCAGGGTGTGATTAGGGGCTTTTATATGCCTTTTTAATGGTTTTCGAAACGCATATAAATGCATCTTATTTCCAATGAATCCATTCACACCTTGCGTTTAAATGTTAGATGCAGTCAGTTTAGCTGCGTTTAGAAAAAAGTCAGGTACGTCCAGGAAACAATTTGAGCTTCTAAATACATATAAATGTGCCTATTTGCTGAAATTTCTTTGGCTACTTCAGTGGACAAAGGACAGATTCATCTAAAAGCACAAGTGTATAAACACATGTCATGTTGCATCTAGCCTGACAGATATTGCAGACAGATCTCTGCATAAAACCACAAGAGACAAGTGTGAATGAGGCCTTTGTTGCAATGTTGGTGGTGTGCTATCTTACCTGTACTAGCTAGCAAGCTTTGTTGGGAGTGACTTGAAGATAGTACAGTAATACCTTGGTTTACGAGCATAATTCGTTCCGGAAGCATGCTTGTAATCCAAAGCGCTTGTATATCAAAGCGAATTTCCCCATAGGAAATAATGGAAATTCAGATGATTCGTTCCACAACCCAAAAATATTCATATAAAAATTACAATACTGTACTGTAATATAATACAAAATATAAAGAAACCAATTACAGGTACCTTCGTAGCTGGTGTGAGGGGGACGAGAGAGAGGAGGATCATTGTGTAGGGCGACTTGCACTATTACTAACACAATCACTGCCATCTCTTGACTCAATGGAATCTTTTTCATTTCGTGAAACCTTAACAAGGAATCTATCCAATGTGACATAGCAGTGTCGTTAAAAAGAGTCATCGCACGCACTGCTACAGCCTTATTTGGGTGGTGCTTTTCTACAGAATTTTGCTCTTATTGCAAGATGTCGCTTGTATATCAAGGCAAAATTTTTGTTTGTCTTGCAAAACACTCTCAAACCAAGTTACTTGTAAACCAAGGTATTACTGTATTCTGCGATTACTTTCAATAAAGAAAAACAAAGCATTTTAAACATGTTAGACTCACAGGACCCTTTCCTGCCTAAGATATGAATAGCCAAAGTCTAGGGATGTCTTCTTTTTTATTACAAGTACTTCCCCCTCATGTACTTGCCGATACCAATTACCGATGCTTTTTCTTAAAGGGACAGATGACATTTAAAAAAACAATAGACTAATGATTTTAGGCCAATTTGTTTATGATTATGAAGAACTTTAATTTAACACTGTTTTAGAACAATAAAACATTTAACCTATTCATGTTTTCAACTGCGATCGTGTGGGACCGCCCAGGCGGTATTGTGGCGGGAAACCGCACAATCTGCCTGGCGCAAATGGAGTGCCATTCGAAAATAATGGCACTGCCAGCGCAATCGGCGGTGGTGTGCGATTCCATGACCGCCCAGCCATCTGCTCGGTTTTGTGCACGATGACCGGGCGGTCACGGATTGCACACCACCGCCGATCGCTTTGGCAGTGCCATTATTTTCTAATGGCACCCCAGTCGTGCCAGGCAGATTGTGCAGTTTCCTGCCGCAATACCCGGCCTGTGCGGTTGCACACGATCGCGGTTGAAAACACTGTGCGTTTATTCTAATGCACATGGGGGCTGCGGGGCTGGTTTTCATTTTTTCAATTTTTATTTATTTTGTAAACATTTTTAATTTATTTTATTATTTTTACCTTTTTATTGTCTTTTTTTTTTTTTAGTTACATTTTTAATCAGTTTTTTTTTTAACTTTTCCTAACTATTTTTTTCACTTAACTTTATTGCTATCACACATGGGCTAACAAACCCTTGTGTGATAGCATTTGGAAGTGACAGGTACTCTGTATTGGCCCTGTCACCTCCAACACAGGAGTTCTAGCACAGCACTCTGCTAGAACTCCTGTGACAAGAACGAGCCGGGGACAGAGGCTGAGGGAGGTGACAGAGCCTGTCACTGCTCCACGCCCCTTGCCCTGTCACTGCTCCACGCCCCTTGCCCTGTCACTGCTCCACGCCCCTTGCCCTGTCACTGCTCCACGCCCCTTGCCCTGTCACTGCTCTACGCACCCTGCCCTGTCACTGCTCCACGCCCCCCGCCGTCACCGCTCCACGCCCCCTGCTCTCGCTTGCCCGGCGCCTGGAACTATATGTCCCGGGCTTCGGGCAATACGAAATCAACACCGATGTGTAAGCATCGGCGTTATGTACTGGGGCATTTTCACCGATACCGAAGCTAGCATCGGTATCGGGACATCCCTACCAAAGTCTATATGGCTTTGAATTCTTTTGAAGCCTCGAACAGAATCACAAATCAGATGATTTTAACAATGCCAGTTATATCGTTTCAGCCATTTGGCCTTAAGGGATGGCCTGGAGCTCTAAAAGTATCATTCACTTTATCAGTTTTGCCAAGAAGTCGTTTCCTGGATCTATATTTTACTTTTTACATGGTGAAATGAAAGGGGTTTGCCTCAGGAGAATTTAACGTTCAATGACACCGAGATCTTTTCTTATTGCTCTTCGATTTAAGTGTCCAGACAGCTGCAAAACATGTATACATTTATGTTGTCTCTTGAAACTGGCGGAAGTTCTCCTGCGGCGGCTTCTTCCATAGAGTACAGGTGCCAAACTTAAACTGCTACTCTCAGAGTAGGTTGTAGAATTTCTGCACATTGCATAGAGGAATGATGGTTAGACTTGTACTTGTTTCAGAAGGCACATAAGCGATAACACGTGGCCTGAGAAACAAGTTGTATATTTGTAATCGTGATGTAGAATTTTGTAAATAATAAAATATATGTTCCTTTTATTACACAGATAAATTGCTGCTACAACAGTCAATAAAAAATTGAATTTCTTTCATCCGTATGTAATATAGTTTCTGTAAAGCTAGAGGTATGTTCACCTTAACAGAAGGTTGTGAAGATATGGTTACCGCGGGAGAGACTGTCGAGCCAATGTTTACCTTCTCCCTACCGGAGAAATTGTCTATTTCATAGCATCTGTTGTTGTACTGTTCAATTACGATGAGAGGACTCAGCGCCATTATCTCGGTCACACAGATTGTGTTAAATGGTAGGACTATGTGCACACCCCTAAAATTATACTTGCTAGTTGTCTATTCTAAACAGTTCAGTACTTTTAATGGGTTTTTTTTTCCTCTAGCATTGCAGCCCCTTGCCCTGTCACTGCTCCACGCCCCTTGCCCTGTCACTGCTCCACGCCCCTTGCCCTGTCACTGCTCTACGCACCCTGCCCTGTCACTGCTCCACGCCCCCCGCCGTCACCGCTCCACGCCCCCTGCTCTCGCTTGCCCGGCGCCTGGAACTATATGTCCCGGGCTTCGGGCAATACGAAATCAACACCGATGTGTAAGCATCGGCGTTATGTACTGGGGCATTTTCACCGATACCGAAGCTAGCATCGGTATCGGGACATCCCTACCAAAGTCTATATGGCTTTGAATTCTTTTGAAGCCTCGAACAGAATCACAAATCAGATGATTTTAACAATGCCAGTTATATCGTTTCAGCCATTTGGCCTTAAGGGATGGCCTGGAGCTCTAAAAGTATCATTCACTTTATCAGTTTTGCCAAGAAGTCGTTTCCTGGATCTATATTTTACTTTTTACATGGTGAAATGAAAGGGGTTTGCCTCAGGAGAATTTAACGTTCAATGACACCGAGATCTTTTCTTATTGCTCTTCGATTTAAGTGTCCAGACAGCTGCAAAACATGTATACATTTATGTTGTCTCTTGAAACTGGCGGAAGTTCTCCTGCGGCGGCTTCTTCCATAGAGTACAGGTGCCAAACTTAAACTGCTACTCTCAGAGTAGGTTGTAGAATTTCTGCACATTGCATAGAGGAATGATGGTTAGACTTGTACTTGTTTCAGAAGGCACATAAGCGATAACACGTGGCCTGAGAAACAAGTTGTATATTTGTAATCGTGATGTAGAATTTTGTAAATAATAAAATATATGTTCCTTTTATTACACAGATAAATTGCTGCTACAACAGTCAATAAAAAATTGAATTTCTTTCATCCGTATGTAATATAGTTTCTGTAAAGCTAGAGGTATGTTCACCTTAACAGAAGGTTGTGAAGATATGGTTACCGCGGGAGAGACTGTCGAGCCAATGTTTACCTTCTCCCTACCGGAGAAATTGTCTATTTCATAGCATCTGTTGTTGTACTGTTCAATTACGATGAGAGGACTCAGCGCCATTATCTCGGTCACACAGATTGTGTTAAATGGTAGGACTATGTGCACACCCCTAAAATTATACTTGCTAGTTGTCTATTCTAAACAGTTCAGTACTTTTAATGGGTTTTTTTTTCCTCTAGCATTGCTGTTCATCCAGACAAGATTAGAATTGCAACAGGACAGATTGCTGGTGTTGACAAAGATGGAAGGGTGAGTGCTTGTACAATCTTTTCTTTTCCAGGTCTGAGCTGAGGTACATATCATTGTTAAAAGTATCCTTTCATTTATAGATGACTATAGGTCACGTACACAATATATTACATTAAATACGTTGATATTCGTAATATGTCGATTTTTTTTTTACTTTTTAAAAAAATTTATTTATATATATTTATTTTTCCCCGGTGGCTTGATGCACACTAAAAAATTGGTTGTTTGCTGCACACTAATATATTTTTTATTTGCAACTACATTTATTTAGTCTTTAACTAAATTCTTTGTTTACATCTTGCTGCCGCCGCCAGCTAGATTCAGCGGTCGGCAGCAGAATGTAAACAATGGAGAGCAATAGCCTGCCTGCTATTGTCTATTTCAAATTGCAATAACCAATAGCAGGCTTGCTATTGCACCCACCCACTAAGCAGAGGAGCGGACCTGAGAGAGAACTTTTACATTCTGCTGTAGAAGCTAGACACTTTATCTAATGTGCCAGGCTCAGGCATAATATGTATAGCTAAATAAGGAGGGACAATCTGTCAAAATTAAAAATCCAATCTGTCATTTTCCAATTCAGCAGCAGGTTTGATTTATTCTCTCCACCAGCAACATATACTCACTTTTGCTTCACTTTCCCACCACTGTTTATAGGCAGGGGCTAGTGGAAATATCTGGTACTTCCAGGTATGGAGGAGCACGTGACTCTCTCCAGTTGACAGAGATGGGCCAATCAGCATTGTCCCACAGGGGGGAGTCCTGAACCCTGTGTATGCTATGACTTCAGCAACACCTAGCTTACCCAGGGATTTCCCCTCATTCCCAGAAGCTGAAAAGAGTGACTGTAATGAAACAATGTTGCTGGGTGGGTCTGTGTTAAAGTGAATCTGTTGCCTGTACTAAATAGGCAAAGCACAGGTTCACTTTAATGCTCATAATTAGATAAACCCAGTTTGACTGGTTCTCTTTAAAGCTCATTCAAACCACAAGCTTAATAAAAAAGCCAGCCAAGCAATAATTTGTAAAGTATAGCAACCTATTTTACATTTTGTCAGTTTAGAGCAGTCACAATTAAAACTGAATTATTATGCATTGCTGCACTTTGCTTGCTTTGAAAAAACTCCAGAATTTATTATATTTTTTTAACATCAAAATATTTCACCTTAGCCTACGGGTCAATGTACATGATGTCTTTTCATTGCTTCACTTATTTAATCCATCCATGTGCATGTATTTTGCAGCCTTTACAACCTCATGTGAGAGTCTGGGACTCTGTCAGTTTATCTACATTGCAAGTTATTGGCCTTGGAACCTTTGAACGAGGAGTCGGATGTCTGGATTTCTCAAAAGTGGTAAAATATTACATATACACTATGTAGTAAGAGAAACGTGCAAGTGGTATTAGTTCACTGCAGTTTTGTTTTAAGTGTAGATGTATTAAAATGGCAGCTTTTCCCCAAATTTCAGCCCACCAAAATACCATATTTGAGGACCATTGTCATACCAAAAACATCTTGATAGGCCTCACTAGGCACTTTACAAAGGAGCCCAATGGATATTGGCTCGTCATCCAATCAGTCGATCAGACGAAAACATTGGTCACATTTCCAGCAGCACCATTTAAAAAAAAAAAACGTTACTGATTAAAGTGCATATTTAGTGCCATTGATTTGTACCATAAGGTAATTATAGGGAAACACTTGCTATGTGTATGGCCATCATTATTCCTGTGCTAGTCTGAGGTGATATGAGAATCTCACCTGTACATTGGTCTTTGCTGGCAGACAAAGTTCATTTACTGTATGGCAGGTCTCATTATTCCGTAGGGTATAAGCGAGGTTAAAATGGCATGTGTGGAACCCAGTTATGACAGTTTTTTATTATTAGTGGAAAAAAGTACTTAAAATGTAAACTTAGAAATACACATGCGCTTCTGGAAAGCAGTCCTGGTGTCAATCGAGACCCTCTTTGGTATTTCATTTCCGCAGGTTTTCGTTTTTGAACAGATTTCAAAGTAAAATTGGTTTTCCTGTAACTTTAATTAAAAATATATTTTAAAGTATAATAGGAACCTTACTTCACCTCATAGACTTTGCTTAATATTTCCATTGTCAGAAGGCTATTTACCGTAATTGATTCTTTTTTGAGCCATTCAGCTGATTTGTTAATTTGTTTCCCCCTGTAAATTATTGGAAAATTTACTTCAAAACATCTGAGTGTATAATCAAAAATAGTAGATGCCATCATGCACAGGTGATATGTAAATAAACCCCTAAAAATAAATCTAGCCCTTTGTAATTTCCAGTACTGTGTCTCGCCTGTTCTGCCCCCCTTTTGTCAATGTTGTCCACATAGGTGAAGTCTTTGTGGAATCCTTATGCAAGCCTTAACAGATGCTATTAATTTTCTTTAAAGGACTCTGGGTCACACTTGGCGGTGATCGACGACTCCAATGAGCATATGCTGACCGTGTGGGACTGGCAGAAGAAGTCAAAAGTAGCTGAGATAAAGGTAATGGCCAGTGTTCTAACTAATTAATGCAATGTAAAACTTTAGGCTCTATTCACAAAAGATGGAAAAGAAGTGTTTAACAGGTTGTTCTGACCCCTTGTGAGTGACACTTGAGGGGTATGCACTGCTTTGGATGGAGCGAAGTGTGTTGTACCACTGGAGACTTGGAACACGGTTTGTTCCTATTTCCTTCCTTCGTTTTCTCCCCTCTCTTCGCTGCCTTCTTCCCTCAACGGCCCCCCTTCCCTGGTGTATAGGGGTTTGAGGTCCTGGCCTTTGCTGTCAATTGGTTCATGTCTCGGCTGTTCCGCAACAACTTGCAATCTTCTAGGACTGAAATCCTCTTGAGGAAGCCATTATTCAGCAAAATGTGTTGAGGGACCTAGAGAACAACATCATGTGTTAATCTTCTTGTGATCAACCAGACCACTGCAACATCTTACTCTATTGTATCAGGGCCATGTATTATTTTGTTGTATGCATTCTGTGTCTCTTTTTTGACAATTTATGGTTTTAATTAGGGATGCACCGATACCGATACTGGTATCGGTGCCGATACCGAGTATTTGGGTGAGTACTCGTACTCGCCCAAATGCTCCGATACCTAGCACGAGTACTTCCTGTATCAGGAAGCCGGGCAGCGCATCATTGCACGCTGCCCGGTTTCCTGATTGGACAGGAAATGGCTCCATGCATTCTCGTCACTTGTGATGAGAGAGCATGGAGCCGACTTCCCGGCCAATCAGGTTGCCGGGTAGCGTGCAATGACTTGCTGCCCGGCTTCCCGATTGGTCAGGAAGCTAGTAAATCCGGAAGCCGGCGCTGTGTAAGGACGCAGCGCCCGGCATTCTGATTGGCCGGGAAGCCAGCGTCATGCTCCCTCGTCATCTCATGAATCCTAATATTAAGAAAGTGACCTTAAAGCATTAGTTTGTATTGCTTTAGAAAAAATGTGACCTGTCCCTTTAAGAAAAAGTATCGGTAATTGGTATCTGCGAGTACTTGATCAAAAGTATCGCTACTCGTACTCGGTCTTTAAAAAGTGGTATCGGTGCATCCCTAGTTTTAATCAATTGCTACAATAAATATATTTTGACATTTTTACTAAGTTCACTTTTTGTGGGAGCAATTATGTTTCTTAAAAGCCCCCCCCCCCTTAATTTCCAGGCTTTGCATACCTGGTTTGGGTTCAATGATCATATGATCTTGGTATTATATCAGGTTGTTCTGTCCCTTGCCAAGTACCACTTGAACTATGATGACCGGCTTCTGTGACACTGGGCTTCATTCAACCCAGTGGGCCAGAGACATCAGGTGGTGGAATAGAATTACTGCAGGGGACAGTGCTGAAGTGTAGGCGAATATTGCAACTGGAGCTTTATTTATTTTGTAATCCGATTTTAAACCTCCATTGGGGGACTATTTCATATAAATCACTAGAATTGAACTTTAAAGTTTCATCTTGTATTATTTTTTCACAGCTCCCACAGAATATGTTGCTTTTTCTCCAATGTTTCTGTGTGAGGGAGAAACTGAGATACAGACTTTGACAGCTCACTCCTCTTCTTTCCCCCACGCCCTGCAAAGGAGACAGACGGCCTCTTGATTGACAGCTCTTATCTAATGTGGTCACAAGAACGCAGGGGAAGGTGGCATGCTGTTGCAGTAATCAGCATGGGCAGTAGAACTGGAAGGGGGAGCCTTGTTTTGTGTTGGGAAAGTGCAGAGACAGTAAGAAAAGAGCTGTCAATCAGGAGTCCATCTCCTTTGCAGAACATGGTCGGGAATGAAGAGGAGTGAGCTGTGAAACTCTGTATGTCAGACTTTTGGAGCTGGAACCACAGAGCTATGTGGGATTAGTCAGTGGAGAGTGGGACTCTGATGTTCCCATATCACGCTGTAGTTTCAGGAAGGCCAGCCAACGCGAAAGGGTGACAACAGCTATTGGATGGGTGCTTAAGTGTCCTCTCATGAAGAGAGGAAATTATGAAAGTAGGCTTCGGATGCCAGGATTAAAATGTTTTTGTGCATTTTAACAGGAATTCGAAGGTAAACAAAGACATGTATCTTTACTGTTTACACTGAGTTACATGTTTGCTTCTTTATCCTATAGTTATACTTTTAAGTTTGACTGGTTCCCACTATTTTTATTACGGTAATTTGTTTATGGCGCATGTGAAGAGCCTGGAAGCTGAACACGAGGATAGCTTTTATTACATTGCTTACCATTACCATTAAACCTGTTTGTTTGTAGTATGTACATTATGTATTATAAACGGTACTATTGACTTATTTGTAGACTACAAATGAGGTGGTCTTGGCAGTCGAATTCCACCCGACTGACCCCAGTACAATAGTGACCTGTGGCAAGTCGCACATCTTTTTCTGGACTTGGAATGGCAATTCTTTGGCGAGAAAACAAGGAATCTTTGGGGTAGGTAGACGGTCAGTTTGTTAAAGTATTTATTATTGTTTCCCTGATGCACCTGTTACTGTGAAACTAGATATTTTGGGGTAAATGGAGATCATAAAGTGCTAGCAGGATGAATTATTTTCTAAAGTGGTATATTTTTAATCCAGCTTAATGCAACTATATCACTAACATAAAAGTGAATACAGTCTCCTGCAAGTAGATGCTCACCTCTCCCAATGCCTGCGCAGAAGTGGCATAGTGGTTAGTGGGAGGAACCACAGCACATAGGGGAGCATTAGAAATCCAACACTCCCAGAAGTGTTGGATCCTGAACGTAATGCAGACAGCGGTTTTGCTTGAATATAGCAGAAATCATCGATGCAGGCATCTGAAGAGGTGAGTATTCACCATCTTCTTTGCAGGAGATGCATTTTTTGCCACTTTTTATTTAAGTCGCTGTATGACATTTATTTAGTGATGTTATTCTGTATTTATTGCTTCATTTTTATTATGCGAAATTGTAAATTCTGTGAATAGTATTCACTGACATTTATTTGTAATGTGCTTAAAGACACCCGATCAGCCATTGTATTATGTTAGAAGTAAAAGTCCTGCCAAAAAGCAGACACAACAAGTTACATGCTGTTATTAGTTGCATGCTGTTATTAGCCAAAAATGCTTCCTCTGTGCGGTCTTCTGATTTCAGTTCAGTGTAAGCTCTCCAGTTGCTCTTATTGTAATTGCACAGAAGGATGATAGATGTGTAGGGCTTAGCTCCAGTGGTGTGTCTTATTCCTGAAGTTGGGATGTTCTAAGCCCTAGTAACAAAGTGAAAACTGGATGAGAGGGGTGCGCAGATGCTGTGCCATTCATTATGAATTGGTGAGATGCTGTGCCAACTTTTTTTTTTTCGGTTTCTCTTTTTAAACTTTGGGAATAGAATGATGAGGTCAAGTTTTCATTGGTGTCTGCATCCTCGTTGGAGGGAGGGTTCACTATCCCTGTCCTGGTGACCATGATCACTTGGCCTTAAAACAAAGGAGGTTGTCACCAGAACAGAGGAATCTTTCCACTGGGGACAATTGTTCTGGGAGCTTTTTCTTACTTCCCCTGCTTAACATCCTATTGTTTCTTCAGAGCAGGAAGTATTGGGAAATCTCCACAGTGGGGCACAGATAGAAAAAAGACAACTAGGATTTTTAACCATTCCCTACTCTTCAATAAAAAGAAATGTTTTAGCTTTAGATATTCCTTAATCATTCTTTGTGACTCTGGAAACTATTTGGTGAACAACAAGAACTGTCTAATCATATCAACAATTGTGTTTCAGAAATATGAGAAACCAAAGTTTGTTCAGTGCTTAGCCTTCCTAGCCAATGGTGATGTGCTTGCTGGAGATTCAGGAGGCACAATGTTGATCTGGAGCAAAACTCCAGTGGAATCCACAGCGGGTAAAGGAGTAAAAGGTGAGTCTATCCTCGTCCAGGTGTTCGCTGGGATAATCCCGCTGGGCTGAACTGGATAGAGCAAGCGGCAATAAAAGTCACTGCTGCTCTTGGATATGACTAATGCATCTTTTGCTGGTGGTCCTGACAAGATGTTATGCCATCGGGGTGGTAGTGACTATCACCTATCAGTCTTCTAGAATACTGAAGCGTACCAAGTTGTGGGAGTGGTGATATTTAAAAGGTTATCCAGAATGCTTAAAGCTTGTCTCAGTACCACTCCTAACGTTTTAATTGTTTTTAAATCCCCACTTGGCGTTCAGCTAAATGTCTCAATAATTGTTCAGAGAACTAGAGCAATTATTTGAAGGCTTAATAGCAATGAGTCATTAGGTGTTTTCTCTTTTAATGCCATTAATATGCCTGGCACCCGATGAACAGTGCTCATCATGCAAACACTGTGGAGAGTATTACCTGATGGAAACGAGGAGCAAATTAATTTGCTGCCCTAGAAAACAAAGCCTGCACTGTATCAGATAACATTTATTGTGTTCCCCTGTTACTTCTGTTCAGGTTGAGTCATTTTGCAAGAAATGTATTTTTTTATGGACCATTGCGACAAGATAACCAATCAAGTTATGATGAGTGGGGCCAAATGAACCAAGAAGCTTTCCGCTAGAATACTGGAAAATTTCCTCCTAACATATGTCTAAACCTAAAAATGTAATACATTGCATCTTACCAGTCCTTAGATGAAGTCAAGTTAACTTACACATGCCAATGCTGCTAAACTTGGTCTGGACATCTAAGCTTAAAGAAAAAACTGGTCACATAAGAGTTAAAGTGAACCTGTAGGACAAAGCAAGAGGATAACATTAATGATAGTCCCATCAGCTGCTTATACTTACCCCACAAAGCACCAGTCCTGTCACTTGGAAAAAAGGGGAGTCCCTCCCAAATTCCCAGAAGTCCCAGCTGTTTTTCTTGCCTCCCTCAGAAGATAGGCAAGATGTCAACACAGTTGGGCAGTGTTTAAATTTTCATGTTTTGGCACCCTGGAGAGGGCTGCTTGGTTCATGCGTGGTAAAGGTACTTAAAGGTTTGCTTCAAAGTAGGGATGCAGCTATACCGTTTTTTCAAGTAAGTGCCGATATTTTGCTTTCGATACTCGCCGATTCCAAGTACTGATACCGGTGCTTCCGCTGGCATGGAGCTCCATGTGTGGCCGACTCGATTGTGATTGGCCAGGAAACTATGCAGAATACAGTGGGCTGAATCCACATAACTGCTTATTGAACTATTTACTGTAATTCACAGAATTTCTAAACACTTTAGTGATAGTCTACGCAGTACATTTCAGCACGAGAGAGAGCTTGGAACAAATATTGATGAGTGCATCTTGAGTGGCTGTTTGGTTTCAGACCAGTCAATCTCATTCTAATTAGCAAGCATTAGTGTCTGTAACCTCAATGCAATCTCACTCTCACTGCAAGAACATTGTGTCAGAGATTTGGCCACTAGACCTACCTTATAAAAAAATATTTCTGTTCCTGGCTTATGAATTCAATAGCTCAGGGCACAGAGAACAAGGAACTGAGGACCATTAGTCACTTCCAAAAGAATTTTCAGAATGCCTGCATTTCCTGTTTTTGCAGCACAATCTATAAAATCAAAATATTGTAAAACCCATCCAGAGGCTCGGCATTTCTCTTCACATCTCCCGGGATTTATGCTACATACTAATTTAATCAAGCAATTGTAGAAAATAAACTTTTCTCAGGCAAGAAAGCCATTGTTTGAATCTTCCGGAAATGAAAACTGGAGTGGTTCCATGTTTAGTGCGAGTGCTTGGGGAATGTGTTATTGCTGTACTGAGTAATAATTGTATGTTTCAGGCGTCTACCAAATAAGTAAGCAGCTCAAAGCTCATGATGGCAGCGTCTTCACACTGTGTCAGATGAGAAACGGTATGCTGCTTACGGGAGGTGGCAAGGACAGGAAAATTATTATGTGGGATCACGATCTTACCCCTGAGAGAGAGATTGAGGTAAGAACACCGGCTGATCTATGTAATTATTTGCAATGTAGGAGGGTTAAGGAAGAAGTCAAGATATGTAAATCCATAATCCAAAAAACCTGACACTGCTGCTGGGCACTGCTCTCTAGGATGTGATGTCACCAGCCCCAGCAAACTCCATGTTGACACTCTATAACAGGGGTAGCCGAACTCTGGCCCTCCAGCTGTGGTAAAACTACCAATCCCATGAAGCATTGCACGATTCTCACAGATATGACTCCCAGAGACAGGTGCATTATGGGATTTGTAGTTTCACCACAGCTGGAGGGCCAGGGTTTGCCCACCCCTGCTCTATAACAAGAGTCTTCACACTTTCCAAGCCAAGGCCCGGTTTGCTTCCTTTCACACTTAACAGTGCCAGGCTGTGGACAGTGGGAGTAGAAAATGTACCGGCGTCATTGCTCACTGATAGTAAATAATGATCTAGTCCATGGGGCACAGTTTGGGCACTGCTCTAAAATATTGCCCTTGCTTCTTGTTTGGCAGCTACATAAAAGGTTATGTGGCCAAGGCACGGGTGAAGGAGTTGCGTTAGTACAGACAGCAGTTAACCAGTCCCGAAAGAGGACGTGTGCTATGCTTAACATACAACATCTCACACAAAATCATTTAGAAAGTTTTTTGTTTATTTGGATGAAGGAAATCCTCATATTTCATCCATTAAATGCTCAGTCTTTTTTATTTGCCAAAGATTGCATTTTTTATAATTATAAGAAGCTTTTCTCTTAATTAGCTAATGACCTAGTTGCAGAGTTTGGAAATTACATTTAGGAAGTGCTTCTAAGCTCCAGCTTATCTGAAGACGTGCCGCCATTGAGCTCTGTCTTCTCAGGCGGTCATATGCCTTTCATTTAACCCCTTCGTGACTGACGTACAGTGTACGTCGCCAGCATCGGGGCTGTTTAACCACTTCAAGACCAGGTGTTTAGACCCCCTTCCTGGCCAGGCCATTTTTCAGTGTTCAGCGCTGCGATACGAGTCATGAAGGGGTTAATCAATGTCTGCTTTTTAATGGCTTTATAAAGTATGACATATCAATCACCGAGCAGATGCCTGTTTTTATAAGCAAAGCCATCCTTCCTGGCTTTCCATGACTTTTCTCATAAGTTCCTTGAGAATAAGTGTGGTTTAGGTTTAGCACTATTATAATTATTGATGATTCTATAACAGTGATGAAATACCTTTCAGGTGTATTGTTCCTGTATTTACAAACCTGGCCGTAAATAGAGGACAGATGGACGTTCAGGGAAGTGACCATTTGAAAATGTGTTTTAGTTCTATCTTAAAGCAGCCAACATAAACACTAATTAGAATTGTGTGTTTGCTTCCCAGGCTTACAGAGGCAGGCTCTGGTCAGACCTTCCAGCAATGATGCGGATGGTTCAAGAGACTATTTCCACCTCCTCTATGTTCAGTCTCTGCGCACCCTTAACAGCTTTTCAAAAAAGTAACACTGTCAGCATAGGGTTGAATGTAAAACATACCTGCAAAAAAGACTGCAAATACTTTCCTTTCAGTGGCCTATTTTAGGAAAATCCACGGTTACTGTTCATTGGTCCTGTACAGGTGTGTGAATACCCTGCTTCACTGCTCGCAGTGCATTCTGCCATTGGCCCATAACTTGGTACAGTACGTACTAACCAGCGTGAGAAACCTGAGTGAGCGTCAGGGAAGACAGGTATGCGAGCCATCTGACCAGTCAAACGCTAAATAAGAACAGTAAGTTGTGGAGCGTTGGCTTTTCAAGAAACTGGTCGATAGAAAGGCAAGTATATGCAGTCATCTTTTTGCAGGTATATTGTACGTACAAGTGACCCTATGCTGACAGGGTCTCTTTAAAATGGAGTTATTAGAAATCATTGTGTTTTGTTTAATGGATATTTGATATATAGATTTTTTTTAATTGTGTATATTTTACAGGTTCCAGATCAATATGGCACCATCAGAGCGGTGGCTGAAGGCAAAGCCGACCAGTTCTTAGTTGGCACATCTCGGAATTTCATTTTGCGAGGCACTTTTAATGATGGTTTTCAGGTGGAAGTTCAGGTAAATATGGTGTGCCACTTCCCTGCTGAATTAGCTGTATATTCTCTCAAGTCTGTGCCATCATCACATTTAATAAGTCTATCAAACCAGTCAGATCATTCCTAACTACCTTATGAATTTGGCACATTCATACAAGCACACACATGTACATGTATCAGTTTAATCACAAGTCAATGAATCTACTAGTATGATTTTCATTTAAAAAAAAACCTGCACAAAGTTATGGAAACTCAAAAAAGATGGTCTCCCTGGTTCCCTGGTGGGTACTAGACTGGTACTCAGGCTAGAAGGACACAGTGCTAACCACTAAGACACAGTGTTACTTCATTCCCTGTTATGTAGTTATGATGTGTTTATTATTTTTGTTTTTATTCCTATAGGGTCATACAGATGAGCTATGGGGACTGGCAACCCACCCCTTCAAGGATCTGCTCTTAACATGTGCTCAGGACAAGCAGGTCTGTTTGTGGAACTCTGTAGACCATACACTAGAATGGACCAGACTGCTAGAAGTGAGTACTGTAATTGCTGCTGAAACATTTTGTATCTTTCTCACAGTCGAAAATTTAAAGAAAGTTTTGAAGAAACATTCTGTTTAAATTGGGAATCCTGTGGGGACTCTTTATAAAACGTAATGACAGTCTGTGTTTGATGAGCTGGAGCAGATGACAGGGTTGACATTAGGGTCTAATAGACCCCCGATGTCTCAATAAAGACTACCTCTCACCCAACACTATCACATAGGGGGCTTGTTATCCCCTTTTGATAGCAATAAAGTTGGGGAAAAAATTAAGTTTAATAGAAATAGCAATAATATGATGTTTTGGGAGTTTTAAGGTTTTTTTTTTTCTAGGTAAAAATGTTGACTTTTACATATGTACGAAAAATAAAAAATAGCTTTAGGAGGGAACTAGGTAATGCAAACCTGCAAAGATGCATATACTTGCCTTCCATTCAATCCCATCACGAGCCTTTCAGCGTTCAAAGTGAAAGGCTAGCCCTGTGTTAGCTGGTTGCAGGTCTGTAACCGCAGCAATTTGACCAATCGCTGTCATGTGGAGTGAGTCGCATGCTCCTCCATAACCATAAGAACTGACTATTTCTTTTTGCTCCCTTTGCTGCACAGAGAGGCAGGGAAGTGAAGGAAAGCCAAGTATAATGTATGCTTTTGTGGCTGGAGGGAGGAATAACAGAATGGGCAAACCTCAAATTTGCTTTGAGTTCCCTGGAGTTTCCTGTGATTTTCTAAACCAGTGAAACTGCAATAGTGTATACAAATTTAGAAAAAGGTCAGTAACTACTTTTTTTTCTGTATGTGTAGAATCTCGCAAAAAAGCTTGGCAGTTATTATTGCCAGTGATTTCTCCTTAGTTTTTTTTTTTTGTTCTTCAAAAAACTGTCCCCTGCTTTATAAATATGGAGAGCAGATAATTCAGGTAAAACCCTGATCCTGAGCTGGCAGAGAAAAAAAAAATCAGGACAGAAGTGTGAACTTTGTTAGCAAAGTAGATACATGATTTATTTGGGATTAGTAATGTGTAGGCTTGGCTGTGGCCTAACCGTCTAAGCAATTGAGGAGAATAGAGTAAACGCTGGTGAGCTGATCACTGAATCCTTCATGACACCAGTACTGAATTTGGCCATTGATGTACAAAGGGGAATCTACAACTTTTAAGAGCGTAGATAATGGCTAGTCCGTTTGCAGTCCCTTTTCGATGTTAGAACCCAGTTATCTGATTTCAATGGGAACCATGTGGCAGTCAGCAGTGTACAGGGCACCCCAAAACGAAGCAGACACTGCCAACCTTGTGTGGGGAGAGAGAGGTGAAAGGCTGTCGGATGGATTGAAAATTTAGCTTTGAGGCCCTCTGCACATGCAGATATTTATTTATTTTTTATTATCGGTATTTATAGAGCACAGACTATGTACGCAGCGCTTTACATGTGCGCATTCACATAAGTCCCTGCCCTCAAGGAGTTTACAATCTAAGGTTCCTTTATCACATGCATACATACAGGGCTGATTTAGACAGGGGCTATTAACCTTCCAGCATGTCTTTGGAGTGTGGGAGGAAACCGAAGTACCCAGAGGAAACCCATGCAAGTGCAGAGAGAACACACTCCTTGCAGATAGCGTCCAGATCGTGATTCGAACCGGGCATCCCTAGTGCTGCAAGGCAGGACTGCTAAACACTAAGCCACTGTGCTGCCCATATAATATGTGATATGATATGCTGGTGTGTAAACCGGAGAAGACATATATTTTAACATAATTATTTTTCTTGCCATCCTTGTATGCTCATGGGCAGTTGTAGATATGAATCTCAGGGTGGTTTGTTTTTTTCCCCCCGTCTGCAGGAGCCTGGACACTGTGCCGATTTCCATCCTAGCGGAATAGTAGTAGCAATTGGAACACATTCTGGGAGGTAATAATGCTTAAGACATATGCTTTGTAGTTTGTTTACTTCATCAAAAGGCTTTAAAGTGCACCTGTCATGACAGAAAATACGAGCCCGCCATTGCTGGCTTCCTTCTGTGAATACTTCTGGTCTGGCTTCAACACACTAACCTGGAACAAGCATGCAGCCAATGAAAGGCAGAGTAGCTTAAGTATTTGACCATAACTTAAATATCCTTGGCCATGGTGCAACAGTCTAACTCTGATGATGACACACACAGGCCTGTCATTCCCTCCCTCCTCTCTATTACGCATTTTCTAAGAATGTTCTTGTTATGTGGCCTGTAAATAGTTTAATATTGTTCCTCTACTCCCTGGGGCATTCATGTCACACATTTCAAAAGGCTGTAGGTCAGTAAGTGCCAAAGTATCACAAGATTTTGCAATTGCATAGCAGAGATCTCGCAATACTGTGGCACTTACCGACCTACAGCCTCCATGGTTGAGTGACCCGAGTATCCCAGGAAGCTGCAGGCAGCTGACTGTACATCACTCTCTCTTAGAGAAAGTGGGAGGGTGGAGGGGCAATTTTACAAAGTTTACCTTCTTTCTTAGTTTTGTTACCAAACAGAACAAATAGAGAGGAGGGAGGGAATGGTCACAACCACAATGAATGGTTAGTAAGGTCTGCTTTTAATACACTGCCCAGCCAAAAACAAAAATGTCTCCACCTGGATTTTGGACAACTGAAGCAACCCCAGATTGTTGCTTCAGTTGGTCAGGTTTAGGTTCAGTAACATTTTGTCCCCCCAAAAATGAGGTCAGCTGCCTACCTGTATATAGTAATTGACCAGGTTTTGCCATCAATTATTTTTTTTTTTCCCCTGATGGCATGGACATATTAGAAGATGACAATACCAGGATTCATTGGGCTCAGATTGTGACAGTGTGGTTCAGGGAGCATGAGACGCCGTTTTCACACATGGATTGGTCACCACAGAGTCCAGACATAAACCCCATTGAGAATCTTTGGGATGTGCTGGAGAAGACTTTACACAGAGGTCTGACTCTCCCATCATCACTGCAAGATCTTGGTGAAAAATTAATGCAACTCTGGACAGAAATAAATGTTATGACATTGCATAAGCTTCTTGAAACAATACCACGGTGAATGTGTCCCGTGATCAAAGCTAAAGGCAGTCCAATTAAATATTAGAGTGTGCGACTCTTTCTTTTTTTTTATATATTTGGCCGTTAAACCCCCTTCCCACCCAGGCCATTTTTCAGTATTCAGCGCTGCAGTACTTTGACTGACATTTATTCCGTCATGCAACTCTGTACTGAAATGAATTTTATATCATTTTTTAGGGACAGATAGAGCTTTCTTTTGGTGGTATTTATTCAATGCGGGTTTAATTTTTTACTATATTAAGGAAAAATTACCGAAATAAAAAACAAAAAACAGTTTCCCCTATATTAAATGATAAAACATTTATTATTACCCAATTTTTTGGTAAAATATAAAAGACGGGGTCACGTCGGGTAAAAAGACACCAAACATGTCAAGCCTTAAAATTGCATGCGCGCGCGAAACCTCAAAAAAACGATAATACCCAAAATTGGCCATTTTTTTTTGCACTTATTGTTATTGCTATTATATAGGGGGATAACAATCCCCCTATATAATAGCAATGGCACACTGACAGGTCCTCTTTATGGAGACAGGGGTCTCTAGGACCCCTAATGTCCCCTGGGGACCCCAAAAGAAGCTGATGAAGCAGAGATCGGCTTCATCAGCTTCTTTTCTCCGGCTATAGCAGCCAGATGACTGACAGGTGAATGCGGAAGTGATGTAATACACATCACCTCTGCATTCACAGCCCGGAGGGAGACAGCAAGAAGCTGATCTCTCTCCCTCTTCCTCCTGACGCCCTCCCGAGCCGGTCCCGGGCCGCAGATGGGGCAGCGGATCCCGGGATTGAAGGTGAGGGGTCGGGGGTTTTGCAAAAAAACGGCGGCGTGGGTGGGTGGCGGTCAAAAAAAAACGAGCACATATAGACGATCGGCGGGCTATGGAGCCACCGATCGTCTATATGTGAAACACCCGGTAACGGGTGTTTGCATTGTTCGGGTCTTTTCTGTACGTGCGCGCCCGCAGAAAAAAATGCCGTCTGCAGACGGCAACCCACCAATGCTGCAGTGCCGTCCGTCCGTTTTTTTACAACGGGCGGACGGCAAATGGTTAAGCATGAAAATTTCCAAAAAGTTATAAGTATCCATGTAAAGAATATACATAGATGAGTTTGCCCTTCACATTTACAGTTGCTCTTCCTTGTGTTTGTAGATGGTTTGTTCTGGATGCAGAGACGCGAGATCTGGTTTCTATACATACAGATGGCAATGAGCAACTCTCTGTGATGCGATATTCTGTTGGTGAGTGACTCCCTTACAAGAAGTCTGATAGCAAATAATTGCTAATTGTAACATTGTGTCCAGGTCACTGGCTGTGTCTCAGCTTACTTTCCAAAACATTTCCGAGGGGAAAAACGGGTTTATAATTTGACAAGTTGACTGTCTGAGGTTAGAAATACAGCTTGAGATGTGCTGAATGAAAACATTTGCTGGTGTTATGGGAGTTTCTTCCCTGTGTGAGAAAGTTGCAAAGTGCTTGGAGAGCTAAACCATACTGAAAAAATAGAATTGGGGTTTACCTACATTTTAATGTTTTACCTGCCAAAGAAATTGTAATTTTAGTCGGGCAGTCTTGTGATTTACACATCTCTTGCGCTTTGCAAGTGATTCATCTTTCTGGATCTGCAAGGTGGCTGCTGTTACCTTTCCGTCTCCAACCTGATAATTGGACAGTGAATTAGTATTGTCACTTTTGTCCAATGAGCTGGGAGCTGATCCAGGATTCCATGATGTAAAATCAGGAAATAGCTGTTCCTGACTATAAGAGGAAGAGGCGCGTGTAATCCAAGATTGGCCTGCCAAAATCGGAAATCCTCTCTGGAGGGTAAAATAGTAAACACAGGTCTTTGAACTGTATACTTGTTTGCCTGGAGTCACATGAGCAATGCTGTTCATGGTCAATATTGCTGACAGCTATGTTTTGCCAGTTTTCTCTTCTGGTGATCTGTTTCTCTGTAGCTTTGCTGAAAGATTTGGGTAAAGTTTAAAACAAGTCTACTAGTAAATTAGACTTGTGAACAATTTTTATATCCAGGACACATTGTGACGGCTAAAGCCTCATTCACACAGCCAAGTGTCGGCTCGTACAGATCCATGCGGCGTGCACGGCCGTATCGGGCCGTTCCTGGGAAGGACAGGTGCTGCGTGTGACAGGTGCAGCCTGTTCTCTATGGGAGTACATGGCCGTACGCTCACCCGAACTGCTCAGACGCAGACAGGATGTATCCTGTCTGCATCCGAGCACGGACACCCGCACCGATGTACAGTTCGGGTGAGCGTACGGCCACGTACTCCCATAGAGAAGAACAGGCTGCTGCGTACAATCACATGCAGCACCTGTCCTTCCCAGGGCTGGCCAGATGCAGCCGGGCATGCTGCACGGATCTTTACGGGCCGGCTCTTATCTGAAAGGTAAACTAACAAGACTTTCTATCTTTTAGGCTTCATTCACACAGCTAACATTTGTTTTCTTCTCTGACAATTCTCTCCAATACATTTTTATGTGGTCATTTTTTTAAATCCTGCTTATTGCTGTTTAAGTACACGGACCCATAAGTGGTAGAGGTAATGGATGTAAAAATGCTTTACTTTTGTTCTAGCCTTTCACAAAAAGTAGAAAGTTTACTTAGGAAGTTGAGAAACGTAAAGCTGCATCTCAGCGCACCTAAAACACACTAAGTTGCCCTTGAAAGAAGGAGGTATGAGGAGGAGGTACTGATATTTGAGGCCACTCAAAGTAAAGATATCAAAATCGACAGGTATTTAGCCTGTGAGGCAGCCAGGCGCAGAGGATAAGTTAGAGCCAACAAGGCAGCCATATGTAGAAGATGATTTAGAGCCAAAGAGACAGTCCAATGCTGAAGATGAGTTAGTGTTAACATGGCAGCCAGGTGCAAGGGAATGAATTAGAGATGCTTATGAGGTAGGCAATGTACATGAAGTGTGTTTATATGTAAATTGTTTGCATGATTGGACTTTGCCTGTCATTTTGCTCTCCAACACGGGACACAGGTAAAGGTCTCATGTGTATTTCACCATATTTCTTTTGATTTTTTTTCCCATGTGTCATTTTCATGGTTTCATATTGCTTTCCTTGTGTTTCAACAGACGGAACGCTGATTGCAGTGGGATCTCATGACAATTTCATTTACCTCTACAATGTCTCCGAGAATGGAAGAAAATATGGCAGATACGGAAAATGCACTGTGAGTAGAATGTACAAGAATCTGTCCAACTCTTTTTACAACATAATTCCATTTGAGGAGCATCAAGTAAATAAATAGTACTACAAGACTGGACAGGCATTTTCTACTAAACTGATCATCCCCGATAAATGTCCCTCAATTATTCACTAGTGATTACTACACATATGGAACAATGAAGTATAGCATGTAGTGGAAGGTAATCATTAGTAGTAAATAGTAACATTTGTACTACGTGCAACTGCATGTATAGTGATTGCTAGTGATTACTTATGGGGTGATCCTGGGAAATGATCGCTGTGGTAAAAATCACCTGTGCGAGCTCTCCCTTATGGCTCCTTCACACCAACTTGCACGCTAAAACAACAATTGTTAAAGAAGTGTTCGCATGTGGGCACATGTCTGCGTGTCAGTGGTTTGGGGCAGTGCCTCGCCTGTTTACAACACAAGGCACCTTTTTTACAATGCAAGGCAATCGGTTAACAATGCAAGGCACTGATTTTATACTCTGTGTTGCAAAGAAGTAGACTTCAGGGGAGCTCTGGTGTGGTGCAGAATAATGCAGACATGCTGCATTTTCCACACATATCTGCTTTGAACCTCCCCACTCTCTTTTGGTGTGAACGGGGCAAAACATTTTGTTTAAATAGACAAATATTATGATATGCCCTTGCAGAGAGCTTTGTTGCTCTGTTGCCGAGAAACACAGGTCTAAGGACATAGTGTGAACGAGCTCTACAGAAATTCATACCATGGAGAGAGATCTTTCTGTGTAAAGGTAATCTTCTCAGGCCATGGCCACTTCCAGCTCCCAAAAGAAACTGATATCCATTCAGATATGAAATAGTCAGAAAAAAACATGCAGGTGTACTGTAATTTTGCCTTGACACTTGTATGCAACCACTTTTATTGTCCACAATAAAATCTTTTAAGGTTAACTAATGTAAGAGTAGACACTCCGCACAACCCTCTGTGAGGACTTTTGATTTCAGAGATTCATATTCCCTGACGGGTTCACTTAAATAAGTAAGACTGTCAGGAAACAAAGAATACTGCCCACATAACTGGTATATGACCCCTGGGCAACAGCAGAATGTACAACTACTGATGGGAGCCTCTGTACCCTATTGGGCATCCATCATTGTTGCTTCATGTATATCATTGCTCTTTTTCCATGGTGCCACCTAGTGCAAGCCTTGTGTTCTTTAGGAACTTGCAGGGCCCATAGAAGAATGGTGTATTTACTGTACCAGTGTAGCTGTTTATTTGTTTGTGTTCCCAACTCTATCTTACTCACCTTTTGCAGCCACAGCTCTTGAAGTAAACCTGTTCGGGCAGTCTACATAAAGTAGTTGGGCTAAAATTGAACCCTAAATGGTTGCGACTTTATTTTTTTAAACAGTTTATAGGGAATCAGTGCCCAGACCATGCACACTAAAGTGTTTACATATTCTGGCAAAGCAATAAAAGCATTTTAAAACAATTCCTTAATTAATCTCTGCAAGAATTGTGGAAACATTAATTTTCAAAGTTGACAACAAAGGCTTTGAAATCAGAGTTTTCCTTCTAGTAGAACAGAATCTTGGCAGCCTGCCAGCCCTCTGATGAGTCTATAGAGTCTTTGTTGTGATTGTAGAGGATCTTTGACTAACTTCACGTTAAAATCAGGTACAGAGGTGAATGAGGGCTTTTTTTTAAAGCTCTTTTACTGCCTGTTAACAATATGTAAATCGTTTAATGTTTAGGCGTAGGTGCACTTTACGTTTTCTTAGTCTGGTTCCTATAAAGAGGAGGATTGGAAGGGAGGGACCTTCTACATCAAGACCAGCTGGATCCCTTTGATTACCCTAGTGTTCTTTTGTAGTACGGATGTAGTAGCCTTTTTTTATACTTGCGTGCAGCTGGATGAGCAGTATGTCAACTGTGCACAAATTTTTCTGTGCCATGTGTCTCCTCAATCAGACTTCACTAGTATTAAATGAATTGAACACTCTGCCTTCTAATCACCAATCTGTGCTTAACTGAGGTATGTCTTACTGCCCATGCTCCTGTTTTAAGTCTACAACTTTTACAAAAATTATTTTTCAAGAAATGTCCTGCTTGCTAAGTTCCCCAAACCAGTCATATGCCTGTTTCTTATAACATTTAGCAGCCGTGACAGCTGTACACTTGTATAAAAAATATTAGTGAACGTTATTGACTTTTTTTCCATTTTCAGGGACATTCCAGTTATATTACACACCTTGACTGGTCCCCAGACAACAAATACATTATGTCAAACTCAGGAGACTATGAAATATTATACTGTAAGTACTAAAATATTTAAGAAAAACCAAGATCAATTTATGCACAAATTTCAGTTCTTTTTGTAAAGTTAAGTTTTATGTTTCTATGAACTTTTCTAGGGTAAAATCTGTTTTAACATTAACTGCTTCAGGACTGCCATGCATATGTAAACGGCATTATCATGAAGTAGTCATACCAAGATCACAGCTGCTGCAGGTATTGTTACTTACAGCCAGCTATGGTTGACACATAGAAGGGTTCGAGCGGCTATAGAACTGCTCGATCGCTTCTATGGAGCTGGGGAGTGTGTGCCCCCCTCTCCACTGCCGGCTATCCCGGGCTCCACTGTCCCCTGTGCTGGCCTGGGACTGGCACAGCAGGCCTGTGCACCCTGATCAGATGGAGATCAGCATGCTTCCGATCACTGAACCCAGAATTGATGTGTATTACTTAATTCGCTTTCTCCCCAAAAATTCAGATTTGATCATGTGTATGCAAAAATTAAGATATTGTTTTGGAAGGCAAGTGGTTAAAGAGCCGCCATAATAAATAAAGCAAACACAAAAAAAACCCTTCCCTTTTATATAAAGTAGTAGTTACGCCAATATTTTTTGCAAGATTTTTTCCTTTTGGAGAAGCTCAGTGCAGACTTTTTTTGTGAACATCACCTGAAGTCTTTTATTATCTTTGTTCTCATAACACCATTTTTACTGCCCCCTCTTGCTGCTGTGTGTGTCTTCTGAACTCCGGCCACTCAGCTGCTTGACTTTCTTTGGCTGCCCTCGAAAATTCGACAATTTTCAGAGGTTTTTAAGAGTGGTCTTCCTTTTGCGCACATTGGAAACCATTGGGTTTCTGTCAGGCGGACTTGCTGTGTGAAGGAAATCTGTGCTGGTAGCCTTGGAGGTAGGTGTCTGAACAAGACACATCAGCGAAACAGCAGGGGTGGGGGCAAGCATAGAGCTTTTCCACTTTCTCTACAGAGTTCTTTTTCTGCAACATTGTAACCATACAGGTTTTTTCCATGTATTAACTGTGTTTTCTTGTGGCCAGGGGACATTCCAAGTGGTTGTAAATTAATTCGGAATCGTTCAGACTGCAAAAACATTGACTGGACAACTTACACTTGTGTGCTAGGATTTCAAGTCTTTGGTCAGTATTAACGAATACCTTTATCCCTGTATTCCATTGTATCATTGCTAAAGTCTTTTCTAAAAAATACAAAAATATTCCTGGTTTTACTAATATTTACTCTTTTCAGTAATCGCAGCAGTAAACATTTTAGGCCCCATTCACACTGCGCGATTTGCATTTTGCGCGATATCGCGCAAATGCTTGCATTGCAAAGAATGGAATTGCGGCAAAATCCGCTCCAAAAAAGGTCCTGCTGTAGCGACACGCGACAGCAGGACCCTTTGCCCCATTGCCTTGCATTGGAGAGCGATATCGCGCAGTAAATAGCCGCGATATCGCGGGAATTACCGCGCCATAAATCGCTCAATGTGAACGGGGCCTTAGGGTTGTGAGAAATTCACAATCTTGTCATCTAATTATATAATTGCAAGGGTCTTTAATGACGACCTGAATTGCAGAATCTGTGCCAAATAAAAGGCAGGCAGAGGAACAAAGGACTAGTTGTATTACCTGTGGTCTTTTTACAGCTGATCTTTTCCCCATTACTGACTTACCATACCTTTTTTCTGCACTGTGTTCCTGTGTTGGAGGTTGCCATCTTGGTAGAAGTGGTTTACTTATGGCAGAGATGCCCTTCTGATGACTGATGGAGTTATATTCAAGCAGGAGAGGTGCAGAAAGTGCAGATAAATAAAGCAGTAACAGGGGGATTCTTGCACTGCAGGTCCTGGGGTACAGCTTTGTCTCCAACAAGGAAAACCGTGAACAGTACATTTGTGACATCACTAAATCCTATTTAACCCTTTCACTGCCACCACCATATTCCATATGGCCACAGCAGCGGACTCTCAGCTTTAGACTGGAAGAGATTGTGTGGCTGTAAAGCTGCCCCATCACTTCTATGGACTGCATAAGGTACCCCCTTGCCCGCCATGTATATAGGCCTTCTGCAGGCCGAATAGACCACTAATGTCACCTTAAGAGAACCTCAAGAAAAAAGAAGCTGAAAACACAAGAAGTACACTGCTATTTTTCAGGTGTTCAAGAAAAAAGGTGCATTTTTCACGTTACTGCTTAGGCACAATCAGCATTTGAAGATGTTCCCTACAAGACAGCCATTCTTAACTTTCTGAGTAGGTCCAGTTTAAGGCATATATTAAGCCTCAACAGAAGCATACCATCATTTATTTAATAGGCTTTCCTTTCAATGTATACTGCATTTTATCCAGTGCACTGAACGGGAAGTTGAACTCATGCTGAATTCTAGAGTGGATCATTGCTGCTCTCTAGTTGATTCATTTTTACATATAGTGATAGCAGCAACAATAGCAGGATATGAACCACCGTGACAGATGTAGAAAGCATTGCATACAGTTATAAAATAGATACCGATGAGTGCAATGCAAATCTCTAGATTTTAAAGTACAACTTGTCAGTAGAAAAACATAGAAGCTGCCATTTTTTACTTACTTTCCTTCTGGAAATGCCAGTTGCATGGTAGTCCTGCAGAAGTGAATTTACTTATGTGGACTCACTAATCACAAACAAGTATTCAAATAAGAAAATCCTTTCTATGACTTTCCTGATCTGCATACTTGTTATGGGTTTGTGACTTGGGAAGTATTGAAGCCAGAGAACCAGCATTTTCCATAAGAGGTCAGCAGTAAATAGCCTTGTGTTTCATTCATGACATGTTTTTTTTAATGTAACCCATAATGTTCCTTTGCTTCAGCCTACACAACACCTTTTGTATCATATTGTTACTGTAGCATGTTAAGCTTTTTTGTGATTGACACAAATTAAAACTCTTCTTCTGACATTCCAGGAGTGTGGCCAGAAGGGTCAGATGGCACAGATATTAATGCATTAGTGCGCTCTCACAACCGAAAGGTTATTGCCTTAGCTGATGACTTCTGTAAGGTCCATCTGTTTCAGTATCCATGCTCCAAACCAAAGGTAAGGACATCCATGGTGCTGCCTGTTTTCATAAGTTGTCACTTTTACAGTTGTAATGGTTATTACTATAAGGCCCCATTCACACCTAGGCGTCATGTGCGACAAAGTGCTCAGTACATAAATTCCCTTTTACTTCAATGGCCCCATTCACTCCTAGGCGTTTTGACGCAAGTTGCAAAACAACTGGCTGGCGGAACGGACGGGGGAGGGGGTGGATACAGCTGGCTGTGCCTCTAGATAGGCAGAGCCAGCTGTCAGTCACGCAGCTGGGCGGATCCAGACATAATTGTCGGGATCCGATTCAGCTGCAGCGTCTCAGTATACTGCGAGCAACAGCTCGTGGTATACTGAGCCTAGGGTGACAGGAGGACGCTAGTTTGTGTCCTCCCGTTACCCTAAGGAGAACTATGGGGAAAAGCCTTAACCCCATAGCTCTCCTTTTAAGGTTTGTTTTCAACAGTGGCTAGCTACTGAGCATTAATAAGTGCATTCACTGCATAGGTTCCTGCTGTCATCTGGAAAGGTACTGCAAAGCTTCGACTCCATATGTGCCTGTGCAGTTCTTGGCTGTGTTCAGGAATCTCTGACACAGATTAGCCATTTGTGCAGCTTCTCACCTTGCTACAAAGTTAAAATGTAGCAACTAATTTAGAGACTAAGGAAATTCTTCCTGCCTGCTGCATACCTGATGACATCTTCTCAGCATAGACAAAGTGACTTGACTGGAGCTCAAGGATGTTATTGTTTTTTTTATATACAATGTGGAGCTTTTTTTCATGTTTTTCATGTCATGAAGTTATTCCTGCAAATTTGTAAAATTACTGAAAGGTCCATTACAAATTTTTTAAAGTGAGAGTAAGTTAAACAACCATGCATTGCATGTTCAAAAAGGCTCAGCAATGGCAACCCCCCTACTTTTTATGACTGATTAACTACTCCTTTCATACAGCAATGCAAGAAACACTGATGTCTACTTTACAATTACCCTCAACAACCATCACATTTTTAACTTATATCCAGTTAGAACAATCAGAATAATGAAAGACATTTCTTAAACCGTATAACTTTCCAGATCTTTTAATCCAATTACTGTTCTCTTTCCTGTTTTCTAGGCTCCTAGTCACAAGTACAGTGCCCACAGCAGCCATGTAACCAATGTCAGCTTCACACACAGCGATGGCCACCTGATCTCAACCGGAGGAAAGGACATGAGCATCATGCAGTGGAGACTCATTGAAAAAGTGTCACTCTCTCAAAATGACAATGTAGTGGAAATAAGTCCTGCCAGCGTGCCAGCTGTAGTTGAAAAAGTAGTTCAGGAAAGTTCCCCTACTTCTGAGACACCTCCAGCCAGTCAGGAGGACAGCACTCCAGTGGAGTCCCCAGCAGCTCCAACAGTAGATGCCATAGAAGCAGAATTTGTACCAGATGGCACAGAGGAACAAAACGAGGTGCAGAGTGAAGAAAGCAGCCAAGAACCCTTGGAGACAAATGGGCAAGAGCCTTCTAGTGAAACAAACGAGGAGATGACAGAGTCTCCTACCATAACAGAATCCCAGGGAGAAGATTCACCAGTGTCTTAACACCTAATTCTATTGGTTCTTATTTTCATTTCTATACATGGTGTGTGAGCTTTCGTCATGGGAAGAGGGTTTAAATAGCAAGCAAGAGTATTTTTGAATGGATGTTCATACCATACATGTGCGATTTAAGTTGGTTTCGTCCATGAAGCCCCTGCCATGGGCTACAGAATAAAGCCAAAGCTGGAAGTTGGACAAACACGTAAAAAAAAACACAAAAATAAGTGTAGATGGTAGATTTCAGGAAATGATGTCACTAAGTGGTGTGTTGTACATATTTTGTAGGGTTTAAACTGGGTCAATATAAGATTTAAGGAAGTGAAGAATAAAATTTATAAAAATAATAAAATGCGTTCTGCGAAGGTGTTATCTAGGTGCATATGGTAAAGGCCAAAGGACGATCCATCATAGGTGATTGTTTTCGGATCTTGAAAACTGTGCTTAATCACTTTGGGCAATGCCTATGCAATTTTCTTACAAAAACTCTAACGACCGTTTGCCATAAGAAGTCTGTCCTAGGTGCTGCTACCTGTCTTAAGGACTGTTTTTGTTTAATAACTATAATAGCAGCTTACCTAATTTGATCTGGCTTTGACCTGACCAAGCTTTCTTTAAGGGGATCTTAGAGCTGGCCATACATGTAGGTTCGATGCTCTGGCCGAACAATTCTCGGCACAGCTATGCAGCCATCTCGCTATATAGAAGGTACTAGCCGTTAAAGGAGATAACCTCCCAGTGTCGGAGGTTGAGCTAAATTGCTGATTTTCCACCATTGTTGAATCTCCTACTGAAACAAGCTATGATGGTAGCCCACCTGATCTCCAGCAAGTCAGATAGGATCTATTAGCGATCCAATGGATCCCAAATGGGCAATTAGGAGTTCCTTATGTATGGCCAGTTTAATTCAACTACCAGAGATCTGTAGATTCACTCAGGTGTGAATGGGCAATAACTGCATTGGGGGAAACGAGAATTGTTATTACAGTGGAGATTATTATAGGGTCAGTCAAAAATTAGAACTTTAATCAGTTCCTGGCTCTGACCACCTACAATATCATGCGCCTTACTGCATATTCTAAAATAAAGAATTGTAGACAAATTGTGAAAATCTGTTATAATAACCTAATAGAAGTTGGCCTGAACCTGGAACCACAGAGCAGAAACTGTCCCACCAAACTTGAGATTTCAAGCCAGCGGCTGAGATATCCATTCTGCATGGACTGACCCCTTTAAGCAAGAAAAAAAAAAAAAAACACTGCTCAAACAAATATGGTGCTTGGCGTTTCTAAAACTTTTTTTATTTTCTAAATTTATAATTGTATTGTTGATTAAAAAAAATCAGGCTTAGGTTTATTACAGCAGTTAACATCTTTTTCGTACAATTGTTCAGCAAAATCAATGCATTTCACACACGATCGGTCTCCTTAGGAAAATAAAAAAAATCCTTTATACTTGTGAATATTTTAGTACCAATATTTTATGTAAGTTTGTTCTATTATTTTAGGTAAGTTTAGTTGTTTTTTTTTTCTCGTTTTTTTTTCTTGTTAAATGCACAAGTCTTAAGTGTGCAAACGTTTACGTCATTGCGCCATTCCAAAGTGCATCCAAAAAAATTGTCATTCCCTTTCAGTACCTTCTCAGGAGTATCGCTACAGATCAGCTGATCAGGTTTTGCAATGCCATTAGACTCATGACCGCCCAAAGGATATAATGTACACAGATGTATCTACAGTCAAGTTATGACATGTGCATGTGTCAATAGATATATATGTACATCTTTATTACTGTGTGTGTGCAGGAGGTAGGTACACGTACATGTGAAGATTTACAAGGATATACTTACTTGTTTACAGTGGTTCTAAAATTGCCTCAGAATGTTGAGGGAATAATATATATATATATATATATATACTTTTTCCAAACAAGATGTGTATTTAACATGTGCTACATACTATATCCTTAACAGAGCAGACTGGTGTGGGTATAAGGATTAATTAAGGAAATGTTATTTTTATATGGAGATGTAGATACGGGCATGTCTGAGAGTCATTTGCGCTGTGTTCCACTTACCAGTCTTGAAACAGAAGTCAGTGGAACCTGTGAACCAGGTGGATGATGGATGCTCAGCAATCCAGATGGGCACAGTTTGCACCAATCTGCTTGAACATACATACAGGATTTATTATTTGAATACACATGGATTTAAGCAGATTAGGGAATCCTCTAGTAATCTAAAGGTACTCTGATAAATGTAATCATTTTTTTTCTTTTCAAATTGGCAGTTAATGTAAAAACTTGTTGCTGAAGCCCATTGTGGACCATCATGTCACAAGGTGGAAGGGTAGGGGAGATAGAAACCATTGTGATCCACGGATGAGCATCTCAGTGCAATTGTGGAGTTTAAGTTGTGTCCATTTTGTATACGATGGTGGTGCTAGGAGGGTAGCCTATAGAGGGTCAGATTAACTGGCATTCCTTCTTGAGATGATGCTGAGAGTGACTGATCAAACAACTGAATGAAGTGGAACTGCACAAAGAAAGCTGGATCGAGGGAATAAAACAAGTGACGCTTCGTAGTTCATTCCAGCAGCTTCTCAGAACTTTGATGCTTTCTAGAACGGTCTCAGAATCTCACATCCAAGCACTGCCATGGTTACACTCAAACAGTGAATGTGTGGCAAAGGCTATGGACATTAGTATGTTTACAAATGCTTCACAATTAGTAATTGAGCTTTATAAAAGAAGCCCTCATGGACCTCCGTAGCTGCAGGCCATGTGGAGAAAAGCATCTTACAGGTTTGACAGAGCCGCTGCAGTTTAAGTTTCTCTCCTTTTTATTTTTTCTTACAGCAGGGACTTGGTGGCCTTCTAAACTTCTGATGTAAACTGTGACCCCCCACCTCAGAGTATTTGTTGTGATCTTTAAGGATGAATTGTTCCACTGTACCTGCAGCCACTGAGGTCAGTGAGGACTTGTTTAAAAGCTAATTTTCTGCTTGTTAAGAAATAGTTTGTCTACAGCTTAGACACAGTAGCCAAAGTTAAAACTTCACACTTCAACCAACAAAAATTCTAAATTACAGTGCTGTCCATTTAAAAAGAGAGTCCCATAAAAATGGAAATTCCTTGGGTGCCCTCACCTCTTACAATTCCCTGTAAAAGGAACAGGAGCTCGTCCCACTTTCATGTGCAGAGATTGTTATAGTCCAGCCATAAAAATACCACCGTACCCTCAGAGATGCCTTAAGTTTTATAGAATAAATACCAGAATACCAGGTTTCATCTGCAGGTGAACCCTGGACATGACAGCTCTGAGTTCAGATTAGTCCCGGCTGCAGCTTCAGGAGGAGAACCCTGTGTAAGTATGCAGAGCGTTTCTAGATTATCAGGAGTTATAGTGATCAGGAAATAGGACAGATTTTGTCAGACTTCAGCTGAGCTACAAATGGAACAAAGAGCAAACCTAGCAGAAGCATTAATTCATGTGCCCTTATATGTGAGCCCCAACTTATCGGGGAGAAAACATGGTATGTAGGTCTAAATACACTGTTGTTGGGAAAATTTTAGAAAAACAAGTTGCTATTACTCAACGAAATATTACGGAATTTATGAAATTAATAATATGCAGTAAGTTGTTCGTTGCTTATGTAATGGCAACTACTGTTTAAAGAAAAAAAAAAATTGTGATTTATGAATGGAAAAGTTTTAACTATGTAACTGTAGATGTCGGATTCAAAACTTGTGAATGAAATTTGAATATGCGTGTTTCATGTGAAGATGTTTGAGCCATTTCTATCTCATGCATTCCTGTCTCTTGACAGTAATTTTTTGACATTTAAGAGCAAAATAAAAATCGTACCGAAAATCTGTGATTGTGTTTTGTTCCTTGAAGTGAATATTCAGCCTTTTTTTTTTTTTTTTTACTTTTAGATAGAGGGGGGGAGGATTTAGAACCCCTGTAGGGATCTGGGTGCCATCAGTCTCCATCAGCAACACAGATAGAAATAAACACTCACTTCCAGATCCCTGGTTGGCACGAAAACCCAACAAAGGTTCTAATTCAACTAAAAAGAAAAAAGGTTTGCCTTTGGACCTATAAATTAAAAGGTTCGCTCCACTTCAAAACTAGTATACATGCAGTCCCCGAGTTACGTACGACTCCTTACAAACGGATGTCCTAGACAGTTCCACTAGCTGTAATGCTGCCGTGCTCGTGCCGACCATTGTACTGTACATCCTGTACATTACAGGAAGTTAGATGTGCAGACGAGGAGTGGGTCTGGTTCGTAGTACTGTACCTCCTGTATATTACAGGAAGTTGTTAGATGTACAAACAAGGTACAGTAAAGGCCAAAGTACATTACATTACAGAAAGTTGTACAAACCTCTATCCAAGTTGCATTTAAAGTAGGACTCCATGCAAATTTATTTTTTTAGTTTTGGTTAGTATGGTGTGGGGTTAGAGCCACTGTGAGGACAGCAAAACAAACGTTATAAGGGGGTTAACCCTTCCCTATGCTATCCAAAACTTGAAAAGAAAATGTACCTGTTCCAACTTGCATACAAATTCAACTTAAGGACTGTAGGTTTCTTCTTATCTTCTTCATAACCCGGGGACTGCCTTTATCCATTTTGGATTGTTCTGTGAAATGAAGAAACTTTTAAGTAAGCATGACTCTGACTGGGATTGGGAAATTTGTTTGGGGATATTTTTTGCATTGAAGTCCAAGAAGCCAGCATTCACCTGGATTTGCTAGGAACCACACACAACTTACATTTCAGTTTTTTGGTGGAATCGATCTGATGAAAGAATTAAGAATAAAAAGAGGCATACAATTATATAACTATCACTTGTATCATTAAACATAAACCTTTACAAACACTTTCTTGGGTACGCAGCTGCTAAGAAGTATGAGGCCTAACATCTTCACATGCTATTGGGTTGATTAATAGCCCACCCCTGAGCAATGTGCACTCATCTATCTACAATTACCACCTCCCTGCTCCATCGGAGTCCACTCTCTGTGGCTGTGATGGAGGGGGCTGTTCGTGTAGGTTAGCATAAGACTTCCACCATATGACAGTGCTGGGTGGCCACTTACGTTTAGGAGGGCAGTGATGTCATCCACTTGGATGCGCTTCAATACAAGATCTTACTCAGGATGGTTTCCTGGAGATGTGATGGAGGACTACAGTATATCTTGGCAGGGCGATTGGCTACCAAGAGATGCTGTCATTTTGCCTTGAATGGACAGGTGACAGTGTCTCCATAGCAGAGACTTTTGACAGTGAATGTTCAGAGTGTAGTAAATCATATAAAGCCGTACTCCGTTCAATTAACCAATAATGTGCTAGCCTAAAGTAGAACTAAAGTCCACCGCCTGGGTCCTTCTGCCATAATGTGCAAAGATGCACACCATGTTTGAACATTATGGCAGATGTGCCTGCAATCATCCTCACTGCTTTGTGGCCACCGCCTAGTCTTTTTCCCAAGTTCAGCATCTCCGGCCATCTTGATTGGCAAGCCTGGGATGCTGTAATTATTGTGCACTTGCACTCAAGTAAATTCATAGCAGCACCCACCGCATGCCAAGAATGTACACTAAGCTGGGCCTACACGGATCGGCTTACATTGCAGGCAGGTAAGGCAATTGTTTTTGCGGCAGAAGAGACATGCAAATTCTCTTCTGCAGTAGAAGCCTATTGGCCAGCAATATATTCAAGGTTTTAGTTCCACTTTTAATCATTTATTTACACTCACACAAGATTAATCACTTTGCAAAGTGTACAGCCTTTCTTCCTTTAGTAAACCGACCCCATGACCGGCTATTCTACACTGATTCTATATACTGACCGACTGCCCAGCTTGTGTGGATAAAACGTCAAGTTTCTTCTGTATCTTGGTACTGAATATGTTTTGTTTTTTTATTCGGATGGAAGCCGAAAGAGTAATCGCATACAAAATAAGAATGAGCATGTGAATAACATATTTTCTTTTTATATACAAATATTGTTGTTTTTCTTTTTATGTCTCCTTAATTTACAGTGCAGTTATGAGTCCAATGTATGTACAGGCAGTTATTGGGAAACGTCATTAATGTATGACATTTAGTATGCTAAAATACAATGAGGGGAATTTATCAAAACTGGAGCAGTTGCCCATGGTGACCAATCAGCTTCTCTCTTTGGTTTTCAAAGCTTAACTGAACGTTCTGATGAGAGAAGCTGATTGGTTGCTCTGGGCAACTGCTCCAAACTCTGTCTACTCCAGTTTTAATAAATGCCCCTGTGTATCATAAACAACTGCAATGGTTTAATGTTAAATACTGTTTCCACCTTTTTTCCCATCTCAGCACTTCTGATCTCCAGCCTTTTTAAGTCACTTCCTGTCTACATGCACTTACTCCAGTGTTGGCTGCACATAATTTATCAGGATCAGCTTGCCTGATATTAACAACAGTAGACCATGCCATTGCAGTGTTGTCAGTATGGCCCCTTGTAGTCTCCACTAGGAACATACTGTATGTGACGGTGTGTGTCAAATACTGAATGCCTTGTGTAGAGGATATGGGGCCTTTACCCAAGGATAAGGATTCTAGTTTTCAGCCATTTGAGTAAACTCTCAATTCTCATTGGACTTCGATGACAATACCTTTTTGCTTTTCTAAAAAAAATTAAGCATCTTTTATTGTGGTTCATCAGCTCTGTGAACTGAGCCAATTACTTATAAACAGGGGTTCGGCTGATGCTACAATTAAACCAGAAAAGAAAAAAAAAACATTTTAAACATGGGCAGATTTTAGAGGAACTTTGCAGACAGCTGTGAAATGGGCAGGGATGAGGTTGACAATTCCATTCTGGTTTTCATCCTGCACATTCGTGTTGGTAACCAGCAGTACAATGTGTTCACTGTTTAATGAGGTTTTACAGAATGCAACAATCTATATTTATGGGTTACATTAGCTGAGATAAGAAAAATAATCACTTCCTTCTGTGCCATCAATGAAAGCCATTGTTACTGTTAATTGTCAAAGGGCCAACATTCCCCAAGGAAACCTTAATACAAGTTTCCAATATGATTTCACTATACAATAGATCACAACAAATTTTTACAGCCACAAGAATTGACTTAAAAGTCTTCAATGGTTTTTTGACATCCCACTTGTGAGCTTTTCCTTCATGTCAGTAGGAAAGAACTAAAAACCTGACAGACATTGTAATGCTTCTTTCCAACCAATGCAAAACAAATGTCTGGAGTTATGGCTTCACAATTAGGTGGAGCTGTGTTCCCATTGGGCTAATTTGTATAGCTATAAAATGATACTGCGTTGTCACCTCACAGTGCACTAAAATGTAGTGTATTACCGCCCTAAAACCTAACCCCTGACCATAACCCTAGCTAGTTACTAAATAATAACTAGTCTTTTTTGCTAGTTACCATTTAGACAATAAAAATGCCTAAAAAATAAACAGGAAATGGCATAAAAGGAAGTATTACAGTAGTACCTTGGTTCACGAACATAATTTGTTTCACAATTCTGGTCGCGAACCGGATCAGACCGCAATCTCGACTAGAGGAATAGCAAAAAGTTTCCTAGCATACTCACAAGCCAGCATGCAAAAAAACTTGTCTCACCGCTAAGATTAAAAACAGAGGTTTAGATACACGTCTTCTGCAGAAAATGTGAAAGTCGCAAATGCCGTGCCAAGGCACCTCCATATAGTGTGTTCCTAATTTTAAACTATGAGAGTCTCCATCTTGGAGCACATGGGGCATTTACTGAGTGTGCATGACAGCATTGGCATCACCATGTCCACATTATACCTCATCAGAGTGAGCCTTGAGGATGAAACAGGAAGTGAAGGAAAATCTCCTCGGCAAGTAAACAGCAAAAAGATAACCTGATAGGGGTTTTAATCCTTCCCTTCTCTATCCAAAACTAAAGCCGATAGCTTTAAATATACAGTGAGGAAAATTATTATTTTCCTCCGTACATACACTTTAAATCTTCTAGTTATTATAGGCAGCTTTAAATTACTTGCTCTTTTTTTCTAATATTGCCTTGCAGTGCCACAATTTAAAATTAGAGGGCCATTTGGTTAACATTTACCATTGCAATAATCAAGTTTCTATGAAATGTTGCACTCCTAGTGAACCCCAATGCAAGTTGTGGCTGCACAGAAAACGATTGTACAGGCAAATAGTGACCCTTATAAAATAGTTTGACCGACCTAACCTCATTTTTTTTAACCAGAATGCAAGATGGCGGGTAGTCTGCAAAACTTTGCTACTGTTTTATTTTTATTTTATTCTGAAAGATGATCAAAGCCATAAAGTTTTCTGAGCAGATGTTCTCTTAATCTACAGCCCATAAAAAAAATAGTGGAAAGTGAGATCAGATTCTTTGAATTAAAAGCAAGAGCCCAGCTTTCCTCCACTCCAAGAGTGAAGTAAGTTCCAGTAAATGAAGGGCGGCTGGAGAGGTGCCACCTCCTATTATTGTATCACAGCAGGGAATAAAGCCACAGACAGGGACTAACCACGCTGTAAATCATATTTAAATGTGCATACCTTGTGCTAATAATTAATTTCATATTATTCCAGTTAAGCCTCAGCGTATTAACTGGAAGTCCAGCTATTCAGCCACTCTGTACTCTGTTAAAATGCAGATAGTTCATAAATGACTCACGCTATCAAAACAGTGGCAATTCGAGCTTTCCTCATATATCCATCCACTCAGTGTGAGGAGGTTTGTGGCATACTGAAAAGCTGTCTGCATCAGCCGCATGAATGTGCAATAAGTCATTAGGTATTGCATAATTTACATATTTTACTAGTTAGAGATTATGGTATTCACTTCTGGAGGTGAAGATAAAGTTTGGGCACTGAATGAAAATAGAATAGCAGAGAGAAGGTTTTCATTTGGACAGAATTTCTCATCATGCTTTCATAGTAAGTGTAGACCAGACATCCATATATCATTAGAACTCCAGGGATGCCCTTGTCTACAAAGTTATGGATATCGCTAAACTGCGGGGAATGGGTGTATATAACCAGAACGGGGGTGCGGGGAGTAATAGATATCACTAAACCACAGGGAACGGGTATAGTACTTCATACTATGGTTTATAAGGATTTTTAATAGGGATGCACCAATACCAAGTACCGTACTCGTTACAAGTACATGTACAGATACTTTTCCAGCTCCAGGACTAGACTAGAGAAAAATTCTAAAGTTAGGAGGCAGCTGTCATTTGTAAGGAGCACACTGAGCTCCTGGGATTTGTACATCTCCGTTTTAATGTATGATTTTGTTTTTATAAATATATAAGGAATGCACCGATACTATTTTTGTGAGTACTGGTACTTGCCCAAGTCCTCACAGATCAAAGTACTGATACATTTTTGTTTGTCATGTGACAGTTTTTCTAAAACAATACAGACTAATGATTTCAGGACAGTGGTGGAGCTGCAAGCGCTGCAACCCTGGTAGTTCCCATGAAAATGCCAAGTATCGGCACTGGTATCGGTACAGCCCTAATTTTTAACATTCTCTGGATCAGCTTCCATAAATAGGAAGACCTAAATTATAACAGAAAATGGATATCACTATCCGCCCTTGACTATATAACACATTGTTGGTCACATTCATAAAATACAGACTGTGGTGTGGAGCCTGCGGTGTCCAACATAGTTCTGTCTGGATAAGGAAATAGGCAGAACTCCATGATTTGAAGCCGGTCACATGACTGGGCTTTTCTGCAATTTTTTTTCTTCCTTTATACAGGAGTCTAGAAGCCATTGGAGCACTAAGCACATTGTAAAGAACATTGCTGTTTTAAAAAAAAAAAATTTTTTTAACATCAGGCGTATGGTCGGGGTCAGATTAACTGAACAAAGCATGGTATTAAATGTAACACTGCTGATGAGCTGTTTTGATACCCCTAGACTTGTATAAGTTTGAAAAAACTGTGAGTGCCTTGGTTCTGGGAATGAGTAAAATTGACAGTTTTAATTTCCCTGCAATATGGTCAAAAATTGTGAGATTTTTGTGGAATTTTGCCATTTTCGCAAAAGGCTTTAAAGTGAACCTGTGTCCAGACTATGCCATTAAATACATATTCTGGAGAAGCAGTAAAAGCACTTTAAACAAGTTTTCATTCATCTCCGTAGGTATGGACATTGTGGAGAAATTCATCTTCAAAGTTCACAATTTCTATGGAAGCAAAATTTTGGCAGCCTGCCATCCCTCTAATGCAGGGGTGGCAAACTCAAATTCATCGGGGGCCGCATCAGCAGTATGGTTACCCTCAAAGGGCCGGTTGTATAGGACTTGTACGGTTCTCACGGGGGACCCGAACGTCCCGGATCGCCTCTGTAGTCTGGCCGGTCACAATCAGGCAGCGGCGCTGACCTCTAAACTGGCAGATTAGACGGCCGCTTGCAGGGGCCTCCCGGGGTCCTAGCGAGGAGGAAGCAGCCGTCTAACCTACCTGTTTATTGGCTGCCGCTGCCTAATTGTGACTGGCCCGGATCGCATACCAAGGCGATCCGGGTCAGTCGGATCTATTTCAATTGGTGGTCCCTGAACGCAGTGGTGTATTGGGGCTGCCCTAGGCAAGGCAAAACTCGGGCACCCCCACTAAATTTACCCCACCCCTTCCTGTTTAATACTTTTTGGCAACCCTTTTGGGAATGCTCAGCTCCCATACATCCAGTATGAGACTAGAATTGTGAGTGTAGTTATGTCAGTTTTCCACCCTCATCATACCTTTGCATTGTCAACATACCAGTTACAACAGACTTCCACTTACTTCCTCTCATGCCGCTCCGTCCCCGTCTCTTCATCGCAGCCTCGATCTCACTCTGTCTCCGCCCCCTGTCTCATGCAGCTCCGTCCCCGTCTCTTCATCGCAGCCTCGATCTCACTCTGTCTCCGCCCCGTCTCATGCAGCTCAGTCCCCCGTCTCCTCCCGTCTAAAACCAGACTTTGGCATCTCTGAATTACTTCACACTACATGCAGCTAGAGAGGTCAGGGATGACTTGTTTTAAGGTTTCTTTGCTGCTTGTTAAGAATATGTCCAAAGTCCAGGCACAGGTCCAAAATATGTCCAAAGTTAAAGGCACAGGTGCACTTTAAATGGTTTCTGTTCTTATGCCAAAAGGTCCCTCATTAGCCCTATTATTCGATTGTTTTTATAGACCTAGAAACAGACAGTAAAAAGTAAGATAAAAAAAATGTTGACAAATAATCAAATACACACAAAACATGAAAAAAAATACAAAGAATGCTAAATTAAAAAATGTAAATACTTAACACCCGCACCCCCCCTTAAACCACAACTGCCTATAAAATGAAAAAGTAAATTCTTTCTCCCAAGAAAATTCTACCCAAGCAGCACACCGAACACAAAAAAGTTTCCACTTTGTCTAAATGTTTCCAGTGGCAAAAATGATCATGTTAATAAATAAAGAGCACTGGGATTAATAGCAGCTACAAATGGAAGCATGGGGTGTAAGCCAGATCCTCGTTGACCACAGCGAAAGCTTCTTCTTCTGAACACAGGGAAAGCTAGCCTGGGTGTGAGTGCCATCATCTTTTGGAGATGTAACCATCTCTGCTATGTGAACATTTTTATTTAGACCAAAATTCCTGAATAAAAACTTGATTAGCCCCTTTTCATAAAACAAATACGGTATGTAATATTTTCATTCTGTACTCCGAGATGCAATTCTGTTAATAAGCACTAAGTGGCGCCTAAAGATTATTAAATGTACACAGCAGTCCTTACAAACAAGCGTAATCTTATCCCATTCCATGGTAAACGGCTTGTTTTTACACACTGAAATGTTACCAGTCCAAAGATTACTTTATACAGCTGCAATAATTCTAAAACTCTGCTGAGGAAATGAACTAAAATATAAATAGCTATGGTGATTCTCTACTGCTTTAGTCCCTATTCATGCGTCCCTCTTTTATTGCAGCATCACAGAGGTGCTGTGTGGTGCACTGTAGTGCACTGTAGTAGGGCAGAGCATTCTTTTGAATTGGCTGCCTGCTGCACCTAAATCGCACTGAAAAAGTGCATGCGCCTTTTTTTTTTTTAAAATCACAAAACACCACATTGCATGGTAATGGGTTACCATGTGATGTGATACAACACAAATGCGATGGATAGGTATGTTGAGGTGCCATTAAGAAATAAAATTGTTAACATAACTGAGATTGCAACATTTGAAGGGGGATCGCTCCGTGCTCCATACAAATCTCAGCATTGGTGTGAGCAGCAGGGAAGGTAAGTTTTCTTATAATGACAGAGACACTTTAGCAAGAGTCCCTGCTTCCCATATTACAATATATGTTCAGGCTGGGCAACTGCATCCTATTGTCCCCTCTGTGGCCACCCCCACTCTGTCAGCCAGCAAGGTGTGCCATTCCAGAGGATGCCTGAAGAAACTGGATATGACGTAAGCAGCTTTTATCTTGCAAGTGTTGGGAGGACTCTTGTGATGAGAAGGTCATATGAGCTCACCTGAGGTTTGCTTTGGAGGACAAGAGTGAAAGATGAGAGTGGTTGGCAACCCCTGGAAGGGTGGGGTGTTGAGTCCCTGGCATGAGGTGTCCCCCATTTTTGGTTGCTGTGAATTGTATAAATTTTTTTTAGTAAGGCCACATTGTATTAAGATGAAGGTGGAAAGTTGTGTCTAAAGTCACTGCTATTGTTCTGTTGTCCATATCAGGGTTCAGCACAGCAGTGCCACAACTCCATTAAGGACGTGCTAGGCCAGGGGTAGGCAACCTCGTCACTCCAGCAGTTGTGGAACTACATGTCCCATGAGGCATTGAAAGACTCTGACAGCCACAGTCATAACTCCCAGAGATATGATGGGATTTGCTGTTTCACACACCGCTAGGGTGCCAAGGTTGCCTACCCTTGTGCTAGGTGCAGGCAGTGGGGACGAGAGGCTCTACATGTAGGCATCCATATTAACACCTTATGCCCTATGGAAAAATTAAGTGTTTTTTTTTTTTTGAGAGGGAGATCAGTGTGTAAAGCATAGCCACACCCATGAAAAATGGGTGTGGAATAGCTAAACTAGGCATGGTCAAACTAGAGGAGTTAAGTCATAAATGAGCATATAAGCTTGGTAAATCAGAGGAAGGTTTTCATTCACATTATGATTAGCAACATTTTTTCTAAAATCTAACGGTGGCCACACATCTATCAATTTTGTTCCCAACCTGCGGGCTGAATGAAAAATATTGACGCAATTCCTCCATCAACACAAACAGCATGTCGAATTTCGGCCAGCGAATGGGCACCTTTAGGCACTCTTTCTCTTGTGTAAATCCTATTCTGCAGTTTGGCCCATTTATAACAACAATAGAATTATATTTGTAGTATAAAGCCTGGTAAACATATTTACAAATGAGTTTAAGGCTCCTTTTTAAACTCTTTTTATTAAAAATGTACACTAAAAAAGGCAAACAAAAATCTATATAGAAAAGGAGAGAGAGGATGTTATGGGTTAAATGGAAAATAAAACTTGCAGGTTTGATGGAACTGACATTTTACACAGACTAAAGGAAATTATTTTGGTCTACACATAAGCATACAAAATACATTGTAATCATGTGCTTGTGAATGAAGCTTCCAATCAATATTTGCAGAATGTATTCCCACAAGAGCCACTTTCAGCCCAGAGTTAGACCTGGTTGCCAACAATGAGAGTCATGACCTGCAAATGCACCAGTCGGAGTGGGCTTGGAAGGTGGGAACAGTGTTTAGAGTACCCACATTTTGCATAGCAATGAAAGAACCAGGTTATATAATCTGTATTGTTCAGTTCAAAACCAGACAAACCTATATTTATGTACTGCAGACTGTGTTCTACTGTTATAACTGTGTGCTCTGGAGAACTGTCCTACTAATTCTCATAAACGGGTCACTTCATAAAACTCCAGCTGTCTGAGTAGAAATGGTCGGAAGTTCAGGGAGGGGTTTTTTTTTTTTTTGAAAGTTTGAAAGGAAACCTGTACTGAGGAAATATGGAGTCTTCCATTACTAGCCGCTCTGAAAAAGCCATTTGCTTGCTGTCATGTTGATCCAGTGTCTTCACATACCCGAAACATGTACAATGTATTAGGAGTTGTGACTTTACTCTGACTTTGCTTGCTCCATACTTAGTGTTGAAGGGAAAGCCAGGTGAGCAGCATTTCCAGGAGGAGGTCAGGATTGGCAGCCCCCATGTTCCTCTAACTCATCCTGTGTCAGAATGGTGAGTGTTCTGTACCTGTCCTGTTATGTGAGGTCTTTTTTTATTCCAGGTATGAGATGAATGTGCCGTTCTGATACCAATTCCTCCAGGAAGACCCATCGATCCATGGCTGAGCCACTACAGAAGCAGGTCTGGTTTTATACATGGGGCGCAGGCTCTGTATTTTACGAATAAGCTACGACTCACTCGTGTCTGTCCGTCTTGGCTATTTAAGGAATTTCTTCCTTGTTAGCAGAATGTTATTTTTCTGATGATTTCTTAACAAGCTGACAGACTGTGAGGGTCAGCTGATCAGAACGGTGCTCTATTTTCTATTAATAGAGAGGACTTGTATGTAGCTGGGACGATTCATCTTCAACATCTGGCCTCCTTGTCCCCGATGAGATGGTAATGTAGAACAGCCTCTTATCCAGTGGCGCTTCTCGATTTCCTTAATCGCCTCACCTGCATACAGGCCGTTCCTCTGAGTACTAAACTAGATAAGTCACTCAGAGGCCAGGAAACACCAATCTCATCATAAAGACCTAAAATAGACATTTCCATGTATACAGAGGGGACAGGATTGTCTTCCAGAATGGTCAGCTGGCAGCTGTGCTACTGCAATAAATATAATGTTATAAAGAAAGAGAGCGGGCAGACTCTGTAACTGATTCATCCAGTAATGTTACCTATACTGTATTGTGTCCAGTGTGCCTGTGTACAGCATATCATCCTTAATTTCAGGGAAAATAGAACATCTCCTTTTACAAATGCCACCTTCCTGGCTGTTAGGTACAGTAGATCTAGAAGCTCCAAGATTTTAAGGACACTGAAGAAAAGATTCCTAGCTGTCAGTTTATCCCAATGGCTGACCAGTGCCACCAAGTCAGCCCCCACCCACCCATTACCACGGTCCTATAAAGCTGGCATAAATTGCCTCTACATGCTTAACCATGATTTCATAGATTTGTTAGGATTCAAAGTCGCCCTCCTACATGCCAACCCCCTTTGATATCTTCTCTACAATGACAGCTGTCCTCCCTCAATGATTTAATCTTTTATTGTATATGTGATGGAAAGATGTCAGCAATGGAAAGATGCCTCCATCCACCTGTGTGCAGACATTACACCCAAAGCCAGAGTTCCTGGCTCCTGAGAAGAATGATTTGGAAACCAGGAGTAGGGAAGATGTCCTAGGCTTGTGAAGAAACCATTGCCACAATTATAGGGCAGATGTGTGTAATGTGACCTTTTACATTTTTCAAAGCTGCAGATATATCCTATACCAGGGGTAGGCAAACTTTGGTCCCATCATGCATATGTCCCTGGAAGACATACCTGTGGCTGCCAGAGTCTTGCAATGACTCATTGGATTTGGAGTTTCACCACAGGGGGAGTGCCAGAGTTTGCCTACCCCTGTCCAATACCTATGCAATAGGATACATCCCCTTGAAGATTACTCCCTCCAGTAAAAGCCCCATCCACTGCAAGCAGTATTTTTTTTTTTTATTGATTCAAGCCTTACAAAAATGAAGCCTTGTGTGATATTCCTCAAAATTATTTCAAGCAAGAAGTAAAACCAGTCAACTACTAATACCTATCACAAAACACTGCAACTATGCTAAAGTTGGAAAGTTCACTCAGTTTACTTTAATCTGATTTAAATGTATTAATTTCCATCCAAAATCCATAGAGCACCCCCTGAACCTCCTGAAACTTGTGTGCCATCCTCTCTTTCTGCTTCCTGTACATGGCCATACCTCTGCTTTATAAATGGACCCCATAGTGGTTCTCTGACCAATAGAGGAATGTGTACTTTTGTTGGGGAGAAGTGATGGTGGTCTGTCTTTCCAAATAATAATCGTAACTTTCATAGAGAGCACCCCAAGTGCAGGGGTCCCGGGGCGCCCAATAAGACATAGTTATGACAAATTCTTATGGCACATGCATTGCTCATATTTGTGGGTGAAGTTTTACTTTATATAAGTCATATTAACATATAAAAAAAATCATTGTAGTCATGCCTAAGTGAATCTATTTTGAGTCTAGCTGCTCCATTGTACCAATTGTTATAATACACTCAAATCATATCATCTATTGCAGGAGGTGAAAGATTTTGTGAGCCGCTCGTATTTGATATGGATATTAGGCAGGAACAGGGGACGCCATCGCCTCATCTGCATCTCGTTAATGGTGCTTTCTGCATAACAACGGCGTATGTGACAATAGAGAGGGAACGCGTGTCAGCCACGCAGGAGATAAATGTTCCCTTAAACTTGCTGCGAATTATACAAGTTTGTTTATTCCTCGCTATGATAATGTTGTGACTGCAAACACAGAATAAATGAGTCACCTGTCAGGGCTTCTATTAAAGTATGCCACAAATCTATAGAAAGGCGGCTTAGAGAATGAAAATATATACATTATTTAAATTGCCCTTTGCATGCTCATGTATGTTTTATGATACGCAGTCATTGTCTAATTCTTGTGAATAATTAGGAGATTATGAAGTCAACTGTAAATAGATAATGTATTCATGTATTACTATGTATCTCAGCTTTTACAAAGAATAGTTTAGAATCGAAAGTGTAAGTTTCAAACAAGAGTACAGCAGAGGCGGTCAACTGACTTCATATAGGGGGCCTTAAGTGTGGCCTCTGACATCACTAAAGGGTTAACCCCAATTGCCCATCTCATGTTTCTTTTCTTCAGTCTCTGACAGCTATCTGCAGCATTGACTTAACTGATTACCATACCTCCCAACTGTCCCTCACTGGAAACCAAATCCCACTGTCCCTCTTTCCTCCTCAGCTGTCCCTCTTTTTGGTCTGATGTACAGATACCTATAAAAGGTTCTATGTAACTACCAAAAGTTTGTTCTGCAATAAATCCTTCATCATATCTCTTAATTATCTTGTTTGCTATTGGGAAAAGTCAGTAAAAAGGAAAATAAATGGTGGGAAAAAAAACAATTCTGGGTTTAACTGATCATTTTTGGCATATACATTTTTAATGGGCCGCATAACTAGTTACATGGCAGGGGTGTGTCCATTGTCTAGATATATTGTGCTGGAAGGTGTCCCTCTTTCTCATCTAAGAAATTTAGGGGGTATGCTTTATGTGAAACTGCTAATAACTACCCCTTTATCCCCTTTACATGTTCGTTATGTGTTTAGATGAAGCACTGACATCTTGAGAAATGCTGAATTAAGTTTTACTTGCTTAGAAGAACATTACACATATGAATATAGCATTGTGAAGAAAAAGCAGAAAGAAAGAAGAACTTCCTGTGTATCATAGATAAGCATGCACATACTGTATAGACTAGCATTGTACTACACTGCCATCTACAGCTCAAAAGACAAAGTGCATCAGTATATCAGTATGTGCTGCTGTATTTCCAACATTACATGCATGGGCAGGGTGATGGTGTCTTCTGCAAAATGATTCATGCAATTTTATACATGTATTTAGGGCCAAATGTATCACTTGGTCTGTGTCTATAAGTGCCAAAGCTAAAGAGGCAGCTTTTACCTTTGTAGGTGTCAGGCTCACATTTTTCCCCTATCATCATCAACATGGAAGCTGAAAGAACTACCTGCAAGGCTGAATGTCCAACACTGGAGAATGCAAACACACAGACTTTGACCCCCATACAGCACCCTACATTTAATAGGTGGTCCTGGCAGAGGGCTGTTGTATTTGGGGTCAAGTGCTGTGTGCCTACAACTCCAATGTTGGACATTCAACTTTGCTTGTAGTTCTTTCATATCTATTATAGAAGCTGCTGCTTCTCTATTGTCCAGTCACAAAGTGGGGAGTGTCCTGGACCAGACTATATTGCTCAACTACAATCTGGTCTGAAGAGAGCTCCAAGTGCTGGCAGGGAGCCTGGATCACAGGACTAGATAAACTCAATGACATAGTAACATAGTATGTAAGATTGAATAAAAACTAAGGTCCATCCAGTTCAACCTATGTGTGTGTGTGTGTATATTTATCTTGCTCTAACACCTCCCATATCCCTGTAGATTCTGCGAAAGAAAAAGCTCATCCTGAAGTTTCTTTAATTTATCAATGTTATCACCAGTTACCACCGCAAGTGGTAGGGAATTCCAAACTTTCACTACTCTCACAGTAAAATACCCCCTAAGTATCCTAAGAATGAACCCTCTCGCTTGTAACCCCCCCTCCCTCATTGTGTCCCGGGGTTCTCAATACAGTTTTGGGATTAAATATTGGGGTCCCCATTGATGATTTTGAAGACTGCAATAAGGTCCCCTCTTAATCTCATTTCTAAGGTGAATAAGTATAAGATTTTTAATGAGGTCTTCATAACTCAGGCTTTTAATCCCTTTAATTCAGTAGCCCTTCTCTGAACTCTCTCCAGATCCAGGATGTCTCTCCTGATAGTCGGTGACCAGAACTGTACCACATACTCAAGATGGGGCCGAACCAATGATTTATAAAGTGGAAGTATTACTCTTTGATCCCTTGCTACAATCCCTCATTTAATACACACCAGTATCTTGTTAGCTTTGCTGGCTGCTGTTTGGCATTACTTACTATTGCCAAATCTGTGGTCTATGAGCACCCCCAGGTCTTTTTCTATGTCTGACGTCCCTAAAGTAACACCCCCAAGTAGTAGTTTGCGCAATCTGCATAACCTTACATTTTTCAACATTAAATCACATTTGTCATCTTGTTGCCCATGCCTCAATTTTGCTTAGTTCATGTTGTACTGCGAATATCTCCTATTTGGAATTTACTGCTCTGCAGAGTTTATTATCATCCGGAAAAAAACAGCTATTTAGTCCAATCTGTATGTCGTGGATGAATAAGATGATCAGGATTGGTCCCAAGGAATGAGCCCACTCCCAACCTTTGCCCAATTAGCGAATAACCCATTTATTACTACCCTCAGGGTCCGTACTTGCAGCCTATTTTCCACCTATGTACATACAATTTCATCATTATACATCGTTTGGCAGATGAGGCAGCTCACATACAGTACTTGTATTCCAACTTTGTGTTAAGATGTTATTTGGAGTTCAGCTTTAAAAACTCCAGCATTCTAGCAAATCTGAGCAAAACTGTTTGCCATAGCAACAAAACAATCAATTGTATGAATAGCGTCTACTATCTACATAGTTCTATTAGTCTCTCTCTCTCATAGATTTTACATTCAGCATCTACTGTGCGTAGAGATAAATATTAGACTTTGCGGATGCCATGTGGGAACAGTATACACAATACAATATAAAGTATCTGATTGTTTTTTTGTGGATCCTTTTTTATTACGATGTTTGTGTGTGGAGCTTTCCAGTATAGTTCATATTGATTAGTTATAACTGCTATATTTGGAAGCCTGAATCAAGCTTTTTGCCAAGATTATTAATTTCAGATGTTTAAAGGAGAATTATGGGGAGACTGGATTACACTGAATCTGTCACACGTTAGCTCTATTGATCAGGAACTGAGCAAAACTAATCGCTGATCACTCAGTTTCTGATCATCTTCCTGCAGAGAGTAATGACTTTTAGTCACCATTTCCTGCAGGGACTCCCCCCTCTCCTTTCCGCTTCTTTAGCGCTGACTGGAGGGATGAATGTGGGAGGGGGCAGGCATAGCTGAGTCTACCTCTAGAGAGGCAGAGCCAGTTGTCAATCAGGCAGCGGGGTGGATCCCGAAAATATTGTCAGGATCCGCCACGGCTGCAGCACGGCTCTGCGCTGTCAACATTTAGCAGGCAATAGCCCGCTATATGCTGAGTTTTGGGTCACAGGAGGACATTAGTGTATGTCCTCCTGTGACTCTAAAGAGAACTATTGCAAAAAAAGGATGGGCCATAGTTCTCTCTTAGCCATCTTTTCTTCGTGTATACATTGATTCTTTATACTATTCATACAATTGGGTAAAGGGTATGCAAGTAAAAAAAAAAAAGTTTTGGCTTGATATTTACTTTAACCTTCACTATTGATTAATTTATTCCACAAATAAGTGTTTTTTAATTGTTATTTTTACTATGATTTAACTTCAACTACTAAATGCAACAATTTGAATTATAGGCCTAATTGAGATGAATGTAAAATATTCATAATTAATGTTGACACTGTTCCAGTTTGTACTATTATTTACTGTAAGTTGCTGTTGTTTTTAGCCCTGAGGAAGGGGGAGCAGGTCACCGAAATGCATTAGCTTTTGTTGACCCCTAAATAAACATTCTGCACTGCCAGCAAGATTAGTGCTTCCTTAACTTTGTTTACTCCTTTGGATATGAACGTTGCACCTCTTGCTAAATTGGATGACTTATGATTGTGTCCTCTTACTCATCAGCACACAAGAGTTCTTCATGCCTCTCAGTTGTCAGTTGAGCAGCCTGTTGCTAAGCATGAGCGAAATTGCTCCAACATTTTGGCAATGTCCTTTCATTCATTTTTTTTCCATTAAATTGGTCTGTAGGCAAACAAGTCTCATTCAGAAAGAAAGTTGAATGATATCCACAGAGCTCAGCAGATTATTGCTGGATAATCCTCTATATTTTTCACCACCAATCACTAGAAGGGAGGCTGTCGTCCACAAAGACTACTGGGAAGCATCCTCATAGACCATGCAAAACACAAACAGAAGGACAGCGCCATTTCCTCATGTGATACCGTTTATTGAATGCAAAAAGCATACAAGATAACAGACTACTACTCACATGTGCATATTAGAGACAAGCGGTATAACAAACCATACATGCAGGGCAGAGCCAAAGGAGCTGACGCTTATCGGGGTGTTCCCCCTACTTCAGGGCTCTTAATATATTGCTTGTCTTCAATATGCACATGTGAGTAGTAGTCTGTTATCTTGTATGCTTTTTGCATGAAATAAACGGTATCACACGAGGTAAGGGCGCTGTCCTTCTGTTTGTGTTAAACGAGTCTCATTCATTCAAATCTGAGCAGGTTAAGTGAGGACATTGGTGACTCACCAATGTTCTTACTGTTGATATTCAGTAGAGTAGAATGAATGGATTTTGTTTTCAAACAAAGAGTTCATTCATTGGAGAAGTGCACAGTGAAGGGATTTTACAAGATGTTCTCTACATGACAAAGACTTGTCAGTGATGTGGAGTGACAAAATGTTAGATGGCAATCATGTTTTTTTTAAAAGCCAAGAATTTATCAAAGTTAAATTAGTAGGAGCCTTACAGTGCTGATTGTTGGACAATTTTTATGAAAGTTTGGTGTCCATGAAATAAACAATAAGCCCTCTCGGGCAGGACCCACCCTATCGTCTTGTCTTGATTTGTATTGTAACTGTAATGTCTTCCTTATATTGTAAAGTGCTGCACAAACTGTTGACGCTATATAAATCCTGTATAATAATAATAATCATCATCATAATAATAATAAATGAAAGAAGTAATCCGTGAATTAAAAAAAAAAACGTACCCTTGCAGTGGGACTACCTCAGCACTCCAAGGATTGGCTTGTTTTGTCTAGGGGGCTCAAATAAAGCAGATATGCCCACTTAATTTTCAGTCCTGAGGCGGTCAGCGCTTACCTCTCTTCCCCACCACTCTGGCTGTGGAATGTCTCTCTGCATCCTCACATCTTATGTAAGTCAATGGACCTGTTTAGATGTGATGATAGCAGCAGGCCTTAGCCTGGGGTAGAAGAGGCTGTAGGGATCGGTGTAGCAGCCAGGTGGACTGAGAATCAAGTATGTGCTTTTTTTAACCCCCCTAGCCAAAATGAGCACTAAACCCATGCAGTGTGTGTGTGTGTGGAAAGCTCATCCTCATCCATTACCATAACATCGCTACAATACAGCTCATGCCCTCAAGATAATGAATCCCCACAATGAAATATTGGGTCTCTGTGAATAGTCCACAAGCATATGGCTGCAGTTGTAGCAAAATGTTAAATGTTTCCCATAGTACACAATAGAAAAAAACATATTGCAGGTATAAGGGAGTAAAAATCAGGCAATTATAATCTAAGTTCACCATCTTACTGTCCTACTGTCAAGTATGACATAAAGGTTGGAGGTGTACCCTAAACAAACCTGACCGAATAGAACTGCCTTGGAAACCATTGACAGCTTTTTGGGATAAAATGAAGATGGGATAAAGGTTAATGTTTTCTAAAGATTCCACAAACTGCCATAAAGTGTTTGATGTTCTCTGCTGTGAGATGATAATGAGCTGCAATCTGTGATAGGTGAGTCCAGAGGGAGTTTTGCTTTGTAAAGTTTTCTGATGTCAGTTGGTGAAAAGTACGAAGACAAAGCCTCAGGCGTCCTGCAACAGCTAAACAGGACGCTTTTAACGATGCGAAGGTCTCTGGAAGCTTCAAAAAGGATTTCTACTTTCCACAACAAAGCTGCAAATTTACAATATACAAAATCTGCACATCTTAAATCCATATAAACACACTGTAAAGCCTTGAATTGGGGCAGAACACTGTGTGCTGTGGGTGATAGGGTCTCTGTAGTCTGCATTGTAAATGTCAGAAGATACTTTCATCAACCCATATAATGAAACTGGCTACAAGAGACAGAACATTTTTTAAGGTTCCTCACAAAAGTTTTTTTAAAAGGTAATGTGTGGGAGGAGGGGTGGGGTGGGGTGGGGGGCATTGCTGCCAACTTTATGAAATCATTTACGGGTCACTTTGCCTGTGGCCACTTTTAGCTTATTATACATAATGTTACACTGGATGAGCTCAGAGTGTAAGAAGCTTAAATTGCTTGTTTAAAGGATGTGTATCTTTGGGATAACAACACATATTTATGCTGCTCTTTTACATGGTTAATTTAATACCTGAAGCCATATCATTTCTGGATAAAGCATGAGGAAGTGGAAAATACTGGGAGGGGAAAGAGATTGAGATGAGTGGCACATAGTATTATTATTATTATATAGGATTTATATATCGCCAACAGTTTGCGCAGCACTTTACAATATAAGGAAGACATTACAATCACAATACAATTCACGACAAGATGGTAAGGAGGGCCCTGCCCCTGAGGGCTTACAATCTAAAAGGGAGGGGGAAGTGATACATGAGGAGGTAGCTGTGTGGGGATAAATTGTTTGAGAACATGATGGTTGAGTGGTTAGGTTGAGGTGGGATAGGCTACATAGAATACATCACCTGAGACACCCTGTTGAGGGCATCCCATGTGTCCTCTGAGAGCCAACGGTTTGAAAGATGTTAGGCATGCCTTGTACCACTGTGGATGCACATGCTCCTATGTTACAACACATTTCCACCTTTGCAGAGGTATTTTTTTTAAACCGTATGCCTGCAATGTACACCGAGTGTGCATATAGCAGGCATATACAGTTGCTGTATATGAGCACAACATTTTGCAAAATGTGTGGAAGCCACACTGCCTCGTCAAGGCTCCTCTGTGAAGTGTGGTCCTAACTCTGATTTTTTTTTGAGTCTCTATATTGGAGCAATATATAGGAAGTTTATAAATTAAATGCAGGTATGCCTGGAGGGAGCCGAATCCTCCTTAAAGGTACAGGGAGGCCCAGCGTATATTTTGGATGACTGGGCCTCCAGTGTGTCCCTGTACCTGAATTTCCAGTTGAATACCATTCTAATGAAATGAGGACACCATACCAAGACAGCTGCCCAAGCATTACCCACCAGTACCTGTTTGGCCAACTTCAAAGACCTCAAACCGTTAATGCTGTTACTATGCATAACAACTACATCCAAAGCCAGGGTGAGTGGGTGGAAGTTCTCTCTTCATCTGATGATCTCCGACTGCTCCAGTGACACACCTCCTCCTCACATCATCGCTGAAACTCCTCCTAGCCTAGCCTCCTAGCCACCCTCCAGAAGGAAGGACAGTGTCAGCACCAATTCAGAGATGATTTGAGGATCTACAGCCGAGTGATACACAAATAAGAAACATTTTTGTTAATAGTTCAGGTTCTTGAATGCATTTTTAACATTTAACTCCTGAGTTTAGTGTCAACGTTGAGTTTATATGAGATTTGAATGATTGGGTTTACATGTAACATTTCCATGGAATTCTTCTACAACGGGGCCCTTTTTATTCTTAAAATTCCACTGATTAGTTACTATCTTTGTTCCCTATCTTGTGTGTTTCTTTGTGTTGTAATAGACTTTGGTTTTCTTTTACTGGTAGTTATAGCCCTGTTGTCTGCTTTTGTTTGGCAATGCATAGAATGGCACAAAAACTGTACAATAATATTAAGTGGCCCCCTTTGGCCTTTTCAAAATACAAGTCTCCTTTGCCTGCAGCTATAATTATGTTTGTTTCTCTCAACTGGCCAGAAGGAGGTTTGGCGCTGTGAATATTGAAATGCTGAGTGCAAAACCGCGTATCCAATTATAAGATACAAGTGTACTTCAATGATTGCCCATTGCATAGAGTTGTAGTAATGAGCTGTGAAGATACAGGGAATAAACAGTACATCACACAATTAGAATCTTCTCATTGCTGACAGATAGGTGATAGCAACCTACCAATGAACGTCGGCTCCCTATGAATGTTCATATTTGCATCCTGTATTGGTGGGATTAATGTATGCACATGATAAGGTATAGGGTTGAACTCAATGTTCGAGCCGAACGTGAGTTTGCCTCAAACATCGGCAGTCAGTTTTGCGGCAGCAGGTTCTATACATTGTACAGCTGCGCCACTTTACAGGCAGTTTAAGGGGACCCCTCAAGCACAATATTTAACCACCTACCGGCCGGGAGCTTCCTGGATGTAATAGGGCATCAGAGCTGAAAAGTGCCCGGATTTAAATAACAGGCAGTGATGCCTGTTTACATACAAGCGATCTGCCGGCTATAGAGCAGGTGGACATTGTATAACGTGCCGCTGTGTGGGCCCCTCACCTCTGTGGCCCCCACTCCCGCTGGTCCCGAGCTCCGCTGTGCCCGGTGCAAGCCCAGGACCAGCATGGGGGCTCTGTGAGGGGATCGGCGAGGTCAGTACACGATCTCCCTTTGATCCCCTATCCGGTGTCAGAATGCGGAAGTGATGTATGTTACATCACTTCCGCATTCTTGTGTCACTCTCCACCATCAGAAGCTGATGAAGCAGATCTCTGCTTCATCAGCTTCTTTGGGGGTCCCTAGGTGACATTAGGGGTCTTGGAGACCCCTGATGTCTCCATAAAGAGGACCTGTCACATCTCTGCTATCACATAGGGGGTTTTCTTAGCCCCCTATGTGATGGCAATAAAGTTAAGTGAACAAAAAAAATAGGAAAAAAAACAAAAGTTGCAAAAAAAGGAAAAGAAAATTTGTCACACATAAAAAAGAATTTTAAAAAAACACAAAAACATTTTTAAAGTCCCCACCCATACATACATGCGTGCAAACATGCGTCGGGTGCGTATACGTGCGAAAATGACGATTGCACCCATTAGGCTGCACATGTTATATATCGCTGTGAACGTTGCAGTGAGAGAAATAATTTTAATGCCATTAATCACTGATAACACTAAACTGATGAGCGGTCCCGACGTGACCCCGTCACGTTATAATTGGGTTATAATAAAAGTTTTATAACATAATGTAAAAAAAAACACATTTTTATTGTTACCCTTTAAGTGATGTTAAAATCTCTGCTCAGTATTTCAAAAAAATAAAAATGTTGTTGATTCCTGTCCCCCAGGGCAGTACCCGGATCCCCATACACTTTTTATGGCCAATAAATTGCATATAAGCCCTCTTAAAGGGGACAACTGTTTTTGAAAGCTCTACCCCCATAGACTTGCATTGAGTTCGAGTTCAAATTCAAACTTTTTTGGATGTTCTAAAGTTCGAATTCGAACCGAACACAGGGGTGTTCAGCCCATCACTAATCAGGTATAATATACAATTGCCAGTTTCTGTACATGTGTTGCAGCAGAGAGGTCATTTCGATGTAGTCAGTGTCTGGACCATGAACAAACTACAGTATACTCCCCATTATCCGACATTCAAGCAACTGGTCAAAAAAAACCGAGGACATAACATGTCCTTGATTTTTTTTTGCCCATGCCTGGATGCTCACTAAAAACAATTTCATTAGCAGCTACATTTATTTTACTTGCTAATGAAATTCTTGTTTACATCTTGCTGCCAACCAGCGCCTAGATGCTAGAATGTAAACAATGGGAAGCAATAGCCAGCCTGCTATAGACTATTTAAAATTGCAATAGACTTTGTACCTATTGTACCCACTGTGGGGATATAGCTTGAATGGGGGATCACCTTCCCTGGGAAAAACAGTCCAGGCAGCAAAGTTCTTTTTCTCTCTGAACACATCCAACATGTAGCTCTCTCAGAAGGCTGTCTGAGTCCCAGGCCAGAGCAAAACTATGTCTCAGCCTTCCCCTTTTATCTCACCTGGACAAGCATTCATCAAGCAATCAACTATCCAGGTGAGACCCAAAGCCCGAGCTGGACTATCCGGACCCAAAGTCAAAGCGAAACCCTGGTCAGGGTTCCGCTATTCATGCACATAGGATAGAAAGCGAGGGGAAACATACCGCCCCTCAATGATGTCCCCTCTCCTTATGTCACACCACCCACTGAGCAGAGGAGCGGACTTAAGAAAGTTCTCTCTCAGCTCCACTCCCCTGCTAAGTGGGCGGGTACAATAGCCAGCCTGCTATTGGCTATTGCAATTTACAATAGCAGGCTGGCTATTGCTCCGGGCTGCTTTCAGTCAGCTGCAGAAGCTAGCAAGCAAGTGAATGGGGCCACGATGGGGGGGGTCACATGTGCATCGAGCAAACTGTAGGCGGCTTCTCCGACACCCTTTGAACATGCATGTTACGTTCCATAATTTTTACCATTATGACTATTGTGAGGATCGGCGTCACCAGGCCGGGTGTCACCCGGTGCGCATGTCATTACGTATACAGGTGACATCATTACGCATGCACATAGTGACATCACACGCACTTCACTGCTGGTGATGGATGCCTGCAAAGAGAGAAGGGGACATTCATTAGACAGGAGTGTGCATTAGAAGCAGCAGCAAGTCAGATGAAGCTAATTTCCTGTCTGGAGACGTCCAGCCTCTTTTAGCTCTGTACTCTGCTGCTGAACTCCCAGGCCCACCGCTTTTATGGACTGGAGTTCAGTTCTGTCAATCATGGTGGTGGGATCAGCATTACATGGGGGCTGTTTTCAGAAAGCTATGTACATTCCCTCCCACCAGCCATGATCTGCCTGCACTGCACAGAGAAATATGGGCACCCAGTGATGACATCAGCGAGTGATTGAGCGTCTCACCCTAGAAGAGGAAGTGTTTTGCTGGCTGCATCACTAGGTGAAAATAAAGGAAAAGAGCCTGAAAAATGAAAACGAATGCAGCCACCGGGTCAGCTGCAATATATTACATTTTAGTTCTTGTCTTTGGAAAGAATTTAAGGTAAATTGAGTGGATGTTATGACTTTAGCACAGCTGCAGTGTTTCCCCGTGTAGTGCCAGCAGTGATTGGCTTTATTTCATGCTCTTTAAATGTTAATGGATGCATTGACTGTTCACAGCACATGAGGGCGACGCTTTGGCCTGACCTATAAGTGAGCACTGAACTCGGCTGTTCAAAGACTGAGCTGTTTAAATCCACTTTGCTCGCAGACCTTCAATCTGAAACTCTTGTATCTCCATAGGGACATCAAGTCAATAAAAGTACATCAACAACAGGAAACTCCAAACCGAGCTCCGTGTGGGCCATTTATTGATCGCCCCCCTGGTGGGGTTCTGTGCTTTCCCTCCACTGACATTCAGCTCTGGATTGAGATGGAAGAAGGAGAACAATGTTCGTCCGCTGACTAAATGTCTCGGTGTCTAGAAAAATGTCATCTGAGGACGATGACAAGGAGTGCTGTGTCCTTCCCCGCCAGATGCAGAGCCAGAAGAACATGGATTTTCACAAATGTCAGCATCTGCTCAGGACTGGAATATTTGTTTAGAGGAAATGTTTATTGAATCATCCGCCGACTGCTATACAAACAACCCCAATCCCTTCAAATAAACAGAATCGTCATTTATTACATCCAGAACTAGAAAGTATAACCAGTAAACATGTTTTATTCAGGTGAATAGGAATGATCTGTACTTTTATTTCAGCCAGCAGGTGGAGCTCTAGGCTCCTTTCACATGTTCACTTGTCTAGTCTTAGCCGCTCTGCTGAAAAAAAACAACTAAACTAAGAATAAGATATAAGATATCCGTTTTTTTTCTTCAATATACCAATATATACTACAAGGCAAATGCAACAATATCTATCTATCTATCTATCTATCTATCTATCTATCTATCTATCTATCTATCGGGCCAGATTTACTCTCTCTGCTGCCCCAATGTCAGGTTCCTCAATGCGCCCCCCTGTATGCAGGCTGCATACAAGTGACCTCGGTGACCTTGCTGAGGTCACTTGTACAAAACGAGCAGCGGCTTCCCCGCTGTACATTTAACCCTGATTGCCCAAAGCAGGGCTAAATGTAGAAAACAACTACCCGCCCGGAGCCCGGAACTGCATGTCTCAGGCATCGGGAGATAGGAATTCCACATCCCCTGCTGCCCCTCTACTCCCTGCTGCCCCCCGAGGCCAGGCCTTGGTTGGCCTTGTGGGAAATCCGGCTCTATCTATCTATCTATCTATCTATCTATCAATCATCGTACTGCTTAACGTGTGAACCGGCCCTAAGTCTCCGACAGCAGTAAAACCTGATGGGAGTTCTACTCCTTCCCCACTCTATCCAAAACTGAATTAAAGGTTTTATCTATAGATAGACTTTATAGGAATGCACAGTGTTTCTATATATTTGTCTTTCTTTCTCCCCCTCACTCCACTCATGTCCTACAGTATATATAAATCCTAACACTGAACTTCTCTTATTTCCTCCATTTAGGTCTGTGAAATATACAAATGAAAGCATTTAAAAACAATTGTGTGATAAGTGTAAAGAATACCTGTTGATCCTTCCAGAAATCTAAGTTTGTAACTGTCTGTGCTCTGCCGCACTAAATTCTCAAGCAGTGTCCTGCTCAGTTCTCCTCTGTGGATTACAAAATGTCTCCCTCTATGATATGGAGCTAAGGCTCTGTTGTCCTGATTCACTTCCTGTCCTAAATTTATAACACTGCTCCTCTATAGACGGCACAGAGTAAGCGTTGTTACCATTAGACAGGAAGTGTGTGACTGGCAGGATCACCAAATGAAAATAAAGGAAAAAAGCCCTTAAAAATTAAATGAATGCAGAGATCTGCAATGGCTGCTAAGCTGCAATATATTAATTTTTTTGGGTTCAGGTGCGCTTTAAATGATTCTAATCTTTAAATGTCTGGGTCTGCGATGAACTACAGGCGCAGAGTTTATGCAGAATCCAGAGACAGGAAACCTTCAAATTACATTAAGCGTTGAGCACATTCTGCTGCTTTTTATGAAGGCCAGTTAGCAGTTAATTAAAATGCAGCAGAACACATTCTGTAAAAGTGCTTATTGGCTGGAATAACGAGTCCGCCCTTTTTGGCAGTTTGCTGCTCCTCGTTAATAATCACATTTCAAGTCAAATTTTAAGTGTCTGTTTTTGCAATGCAAAACAGAAATGTCCTAATCGAATGAGGCTCGGTGCGTAATAAAAGGCAGCCGAGGAGATTGAAAGACATGATACATTTAATCAGCTCTAGTCATAATGAATATCTTAGGTCTGGGAGAGCTCCACAGCACTCCATCCCAACCACTCCTCATGCCTCCAATACATCCATATATAATGGAGGGTGGGCAGTCTGTGGGGCTCAGGTTGGGGTATGTAAGGGTTACACAGGCTGTGTCCCAAATGATCCCGAGATCATATTCTACATAATTCCTTTACCACTCACCTGTGCAAACAGTGTACATCCTGTATACTCGGCGATGGGACAAATGTGGAAAAAAGATAATTTTCAGTTCTGTGCACACATACATTATGTCAGGAAACTGCCAAAACCCATCTGTGATTATAACATACACTTCATTACTATGCCATCCGGACCATGTACCTCATCAAAGCCACCGGATAAACTGGGGGAAGAAAGAAACAATAATATTGTTTCCTGGTCTGTGAAAAATCTATCTACGGCAGGGGTCTCCCACTCATTTGACTCGGGGGCCACTCAACAATTTTTTTCCTCCAATGGGGGCCCGCTTGTCAAATTTCTTACATCAAAATAAAATGTAATTATATCCGGTATTGTACTACGGACCCCAATACACATACAGTAAGGCCCTATTCATATCTGTAGGTATAGGTGCAATTAGGGATTCCTGTGTCAGGAACTTGCGTTTTACTGCAGCAGGAATTCCTAATGATCAGGTGATGGCTGCTGCATGTAAACGCCTGCGTACCGCATGTAATTGTATTTGATATGATTACTTGCGGTTAGAAAACACTCTCTCTGGTTGCACAATCGATGCGTCCGGGGCAGTGACTGATTCCTAACCAAATGTAATCATATCACATATATTTACATGCGGTGTGCAGGCGTTTACATACAGCTGATCATTACCTTGAACAGGTGACAGCTGCCACTTGTAAACACCAGGAAAACGCACGTTCCTGATGCAAGAATTCCTAATTGCACCTAAAGATACAGGTGTCAATGTAGCCTAATACACCCCCACCCCCTTCCCCATACACATAAAAAAACTACCCCTGCACATATAAAATAATACACCCCTTCCCCATACACATAAACAAACCTGCACAGGCACATATAAAATAATACACCCCCCCCCATACACATTAAAGAAAAGCTAACCTTGCACATATAAAAAAAAGTACTACCCCTGCACATATAAAAAAATACTAACCCCCCCATATAAAATAATAAAAACCCCTCCTCCCACCGCACATCCATTTTGCAAGGAGGAGGCTGTGAGGAGGCAGATTGATCTCTGGTGCTCTAGTGGTGATTAGTAAGGTCTGCTCAGACCTCACTAATCCATTCTTTCGGCAGGAGGTCAGAAGTGAGCTCCAGCCGAAATAATCACAGTGCCGGGAGGAGCAGCTCTGCAGTCTGCATCCGATAGAGATGCAGACCGTGTAGCTGCTCCCGCAAGTCATGTATGCGGTCCGTGACCGCATACCTGACTTGTCACTTGGCTGCAGGCCACATAGTATCGGCTCGCGGGTGGCAAGTGGCCCGCGGGCCAATACTTTGAGACCGCTGATCTACGGTATCTATCTATCTATCTATCTATCTATCTATCTATCTATCTATCTATCTATCTATCTACCTATCTATCTATCTATCTAACTATCTATCTAAGATTGGTCAATCTATCTATATCTGTCCAAGATCGATCAATCTATCTATATCAATGCAAAAACTATCTGTCTGTCTATCTATCCAAGATCAATCTAGTGCTGTAACAATAGCCATAGCAGCCCATGTGGCTGCTATGGGGCCTGGGGTAAGTGGGGGCCCCATTAGAGGGGCTGATTAGGAAAGCTATACTGTGAAGTTTATAGAAGGGCTGAATCTCAGGATTGTCTAGTCACAGCTCCCCCTGTGTGCGGGAAGAAGCATTTGTGTATCTATTTTAGCAGTGTGGATTTATTGTCCTCTAAACTTCTGCTACGACTGAGATTACCCCTGTATAGATAATGCAGTCTCAAATCTCAGAGGTTCCTCCCTGCTAAAACCTTATAGGAGGACTGAGGTTCGTACTTCTACAAGAAAAGTTCAATGATGCTTGAGTTTAAAGAAGAACTCTGGGTAGAAAAAAACCTTAACCCCTGCAGTGGGGCCACCCCAGCACTGCGAAGGTTAAGTGCTCAATTTGGTCTGTAAAATAAAAAAGATATACTCACCTGAAGGTCGGCCTCACCTGGCTGCGACATACAACTTCCTGCAAACATTGTACAGTAGCCCTAATGTTTAACATGCCACTCTGGCTTCCACCCCTCAATTGACTAAATGAGATGCCGCAGGAGGCAAAAATCTCAGGTGGCCCCATTGTAGAGACGGCCCTGCTCTTTCTATTTCTATTTGCATTTCTAGCCAAGTGTGCAATGTCAGTGTATTTTATTACATAGCAACCTTTTAACTGTACTGTATGCATTGGTATTCCCGTCATTGAAACACACTGCTTCATCTGATTCATTTAAGCAAATCTCATACAACTGGCCCTGTAGTAAATACCTTCACGTAGACTTAATTAAATGAGGCTAGGGACAATTTCACTGACCTCTGTTGGAGCTGATCTTGCGTGTTTTCTCAGCGTAATTCCTTTACTTCAGAGAGAAGATGATTCCTTTGATGATAACACAAAACCGATTTAGAAAATGAGCTCCTTAAAGTTTCCTCTTATTTACTGTTCATCGGCTTAAAAGTCAATTTAGTTACAGATGAAAATGTTTTTTAATGCCTGTACAGCATGACCTTTTTCCCAAAACAGAGGAGATAATCATTGAACTGCATGGATTTAATAGAGTCTTATATGACCTATGAAGGGACACATGCTGCAAGACCCGATGTATAGTCCAAACTGATGATTTGCTGGCTGCAATATAACATTTCACTATGAACAACCATTTTTGGCCCAGCTCTCATCTAAAATTAGCGTATGGCCAGCTTATGAGTATTTGTGGGCTGTTATTGCCTCATGTGGGTGAGTAAATATATATCACCAGGTTGTAATAAAAGAGTTGAAGGAATGCATACATGACACTAGACCTCCAATGCTTTACATGCCCCCCCCTAATGGTGTGAGGGTGTTGGTGGCATGCAGTGTTTAGACACTAGGCTGGTGGTTCCTTTAAACCAACGTGCTGTCAAGACCATGTAAGACTGAAGTGCCAGACCTTACCATAATGTTAAAGTCCAAAATTACCTTATTCCAAAACAAGGTCAAGCAAAGGCTGTGTAGAAGGCTGACATATTGGGGGGGGGGCTAAACTACATTCATCAGGGCTTAAGGTGGCCATACACTTTACAACCCTTGCAAGACTTTTGTCTTGCGAGGGTTGTAAAGTAATTAAAAAAACGCACGATCTGCCCATCTTGGACAGGCAGATCGTGCCTGCGATCATCGCAAGCCCGCCCCCGTGAAGGGCAGGCTTCCGATGACTGCAATGCTGAACGGGCAGCGTGCGCACACAGGCCCGTTCGGCAGTGATCTCTCGATCATGTTAAAAACCAGCCGAAAATCGTACGATTCTCGGCTGGTTTTCCAACATGCTCGATATACAAAAGTCGTGTGACTGTACATTAGAAACGGTCGCACGCCTTCCATAAACTGCACGATTCTCGTACGATCGCGGGATTTCCGGCGATTCTCGTACCAGAATCGTGCAGTGTATGGGCACCTTTAGAGGTTAAAGAAGAAGAATCCAGGAGCAGTGGTGCAAACTCAGTGGCCAGTGATGCAATCATACAAGTATCATGTCACAGTAGTTGGCACATTTTAACGTCAATAGTAATAAAACAAGTCACCTGTCCCATAATGGAGTACTGGAGGAATGCGGAGAATGGTGCAATTTGTTTAAAACCAAGCTGGATATGTTTTGGTTGTAGCAACTGCAGGATAACTTGGGGTAAATCTCCCATCGTGTATCATTAAGAGGCTAATGTTGGTTATACACCAATAGAATTTAGTTTTGGAATATTCGGTCAATTTTTTATTTTGTAATGTTTGGTGAGATTATCCCTAAGGGTTCATTACTTCTAAAGGGATACAGACACTGCAACTTTCCTCGTCAGAACACAGAAAATGCATGAAGTGGTTATATTGAACTGAACCCTATCATTCAGGAATCAGTCTGGAAAAGATGATGTGAAACAAACAGCTTTATCACTGGAACAGAAATTGAAATCTGCAACAAAGAATGTTAAATCCTTGAAATGTACATTGATCACCCAGAGGTTTTTTTTTCAACAAAAGTAAAGTTACGATTTAATTTGTTTGCCGCTTACTTAATATCCATTTAAGACTGCATGGAGCTACCCTGTCTACAGGGTGACAACACAGCTGCTCAATTTCACTGCAGAACAAACAGAGTTGTCACCCTATTAAAGGAAGTGGAACTATTACAGATCTACTGACTGGATTAACAGGTAGTTAATCTTTAAAGAGGGAGAACTAAAGAAAAAAACTGCTAAATGTTAATACTGGTGGCAGACTGTATAATATATATATATATATATATATATATACACACACACACATATTTATTTTGCCCATAGTTCTACTTGAATTTAAAAATAGCAGTGCTATGCCAAGCTAACCATTTAACTAACAGAAGCCAATGTAGAGAACATGTTCTTCATTTGTTATAGTTATTATACTGATAAGCCAGGAACAGTAGTCCAAATTTCCCTATATCTCAGGCAGGGCCGGCTTTAGGCTTTTAGGCGCCCTGTGCGAGAAAGCTTTACAGCGCCCCTCAGTGACCACACACCCCTCAGTGGCCACACCCCCGTAACCACACCCATTTCCCCCAATATATGCACCATTTAAAGACTCCTATTTTGTTAAGCCGCAAAGAAACATATTAAAAAGTATGATAAAAATAAAACTTTTATTCAAAGGTATTAAACTTGTCGGCACAATATAAGTATTCTTATCAAATAAAACAACAGAAGGCAAACAATAAATGTCAAACTACAATAGAGTCTATAAAAATAAAGTGTCAGGTTGTCATGCCGATCCCTTTTTTCATGTTCAAGTGCATCTCGAAAAGTAAAAATAGAAAACAGAGCACGAAACCTAGACTACATGTTATATTAATGAATTACTATATGTCTGAATATACGAAAAATGTATTCGGGCGCATAATAATTTGTTTGAGAATGTGCGGCGGCCATGTTGGCCACCGGCGTGTTCTCTGAATGCGTGCCACCATCTTGGAGGCAGGGAGCATGAAAATATTGAATGAACAGGCTGTGATATAAATGTGTCCCCAGTTTTTTTACAAACACTGGAGTGATCAGACGATCGCTCCAGTGTTTGTCCTTCTCACACGGAGGATCGGTAAGTATCAATGATATTTACCGATCCCCCGCTCTGGTACGCACAGAGCCGCTGTCATCTTGAAACTGGCAGGATGACAGCGGCTCCGATCTCCTCCCCGCTCGGCCATCCTGGCAGCTGCCGGCGCGGATTCTCTCCCCCTTACCGCTCAGCCACCCTGACAGCAGGCAGCGATCCCTCCTGTGCGGACGAGGGAGCACTGTCACGTCGGTGAGGAGGAGAGCGGTGAGGAGGAGAGAAGCCACCCCGAGGATGAGCTGCGTCGGCCGCCTGGCGCCTTTGTTGCCATGGCGCCCTGTGCGGCCACACAGCTTGCACACCCCTAGGGCCGGCCCTGATCTCCGGTCACATGATGGTGATCCATTGGGAAATCTTGGAGGGAAAAAGCGAATGCATTAAATAAATTATTTTCTTCTGTTTTTACAAATGAGACGGACGTGGTCATCGATCAGGGCATCTGCAGCAGAGATAGTAGTACCAGTTTTAATGAGAAGACCTTATTGCAGTCTTCAAAATCATGAATGGGGACCACAATATTTGGAACAAACTATTCAATCTGAAAACTGTATTGAGAACACGGGGACATGACAGGAGGTTGGAGGAAAACGGGGTTCAATTTACTGTGAGAGTAGTAAAATTGTGGAACTTCCTTCAAAAGGTGGTGGTCTCCGATGAGAGATTTGATAAATTCATGAAACTTCTGGATGAGTTTCTTATTTCACTCAATTTAAAGGGATATGGGAAGTGTTAGAGCACGATAATACACAATCACATACACACACATAGGTTGAACTGGATGGACCCTTGTCTTTGTTCAACCTCACCTACTATGTTACTATGTTACTTCTAGTTATGGTGCTGACTGTGAGATCTGAGGGAAGACACTGCTGAATGCTGGGGCCTGAAGTATAAATATCATGGGGCCACAGACTGATCACCAGTGCACGGAGCCTAATATTTGTCACCGGTTCGAAGCCAGGAATATATTAGAGATGGATATTAAAGATGGATGTTTAAATGCCACAATTGGTAAAAAAAAATACATCATGCTTTTGTGAAGTGACCCTAACAACTACCACGTTTAAAGGCAATACTTTCATGTTTGACTGGTGTCGCAAATTCTTTTGTGAGTCAAGGTGGCATTTCATTATATTCCCCCAAATATATCACTTCTGACATGAAGACGTATAAGATTTGAAATTGCTGATATGCATGCTGTGGCTGGCTGCCTATCAGGCGGATGTTATTTTTAGATCGGAGTATTTATGGGTGAGGCAGCTGGACAGGATGAGGAAGTCCAATCAGTCAAATTAATGAATTGTGATTGGAATCCCCAAAGACATTGATGAACAACTCCTCTATCTGCCAGCTTCAGCCTTAACCAATTGTTCACTGGAATGTCAAACAAGAAATGCAGGATGATGTGTGTACATTGTGGATACTAACCAAACTATACTTCCCATTAGGTCATCATCAACCTCTTGGGTCCCCGGGTCTTTTTCTCCCTAAATCCAGAAAATTTTGTTTGTTTTGGCCATATCTTGGTTCTACATATAATCATATGATACATTTTAGCATTTGTAGTGTACCCTAATGTATTATCTTGTTTGTTTTTTTTAGGACAAATAGGGCTTTATTTTGGTACCACATTTGGATGCATTTTTTTCCCCTGGTTTTTATTGGGAAAATGCTTTTTTTTCCTTTTCACAATGCAATGTTTTCATAATTTGTACCCCCTCCGATATATTTACCTCAAAATATAATAAACAAGTCTGTTGATTAAATGATATCACATCAGTGTAACTTTTATGTATCGTAGTGGAATGGTAAAGCTTAATGTGAACATTTGCATTTTACATTACGCATTATTTTCCCTATTACGCTACATTGTGGTGCATGAAGGGAACAAACAGTTTTCAAATTCATAGCATAACATAGCATGACATTAAGTCAGGTTGACAAGGGCACAAATTAGAACAATGGCAACATTTTCACAGCTTTGCGATCCCTTAAAATGTAAATGCCATTGCATTCACTTATGTGAGCATTTGATGCTTGCACAGTAAATGCAAATATCATCCAGATCATCCAACGGCAATGTTGCATTTTTTAAAGCAACTCAACCTTGTGCCACCTGGCCCACAAAATGGCATTTACAGATTTCATGGCGTTGTCCTACACCTCCTTACCTGGGACAAAACCAACCTAATCATCAGTAACCCAAAATGATGGCCATGAGAGCAAGCGGTTTGAAAGAATGCACGTGAAGAATTTTTAAAACCACATTGAGAAGTGATATTCGTCTGAAGTTTCGGAAAGTTGCAGATCCTTTCCTTCATTAGTAATAAGAGCAATATTTTCCTCCAAAGTGTGGGGAGGAAACAGATGTGCAGCATGTAAGGAGCTCTAAGCATTGATAAAGCATGATGCCAGGATACTGCCAAACAGTTTGTAATATTGAGACGGGAGTCCATATGACCTTGGCTCTTACCTGGCTTGAGGTTTTTCAGGACTTATTGATATTCCTCAGAGGTAATATAGGTTCATCAAGTAGTTGGGCCTCAGCAGCATCTAAAAATACATATTCACACTCTGAAGATAAGCCTCAAACTCTCTTTTTCTCCTCTCCACATCAGACTGAGAGAATGAGTTTGAGGATTATAAAGCGAGGAAAAATATTCTCTAAAGGCCTTACACCTGTAATATAGAGACTCTCACATATAAGGATAGATAAGACTGGTACAAAAAAGGCTAAAGTTATAGGCCCTAAGACACAGCCCTCCTCCTTTCCGATTCCAAACACCCAGTCAAACAGGGGAGGACAAGATAAATAAAAACCTGTTGAAACCAGAGACGAGCAACACCACCCAGCCAGAGAACCTGGCATGAACCCAGTGCGTAGTAGGTGTTACATGAATCTGAAGAGGGAGAACAGGACTACAACAATTTGCAAGCTCTCAGAGGATAGTACACTCACCTCTATGCCTGAGTAGCTGGAAGAAGAGAACACAGGGACCACCCCACAAGGAATGGGACACCCATTACCCCACTCTTCCAGCCACTCCGCACCGTGGTTTAGGAAAAGAACAGCCACCCAAGCTTGATAATTATAGGCCCACCCTGAAATAAACCATAATGCTACTCAACCATGGAGAATGCCCACTTGTAACACAAGGAAGTAAACACAGGAAATCCCACTTAGGACACAACGAGCAAGAAATTATAAACCAGAAATAATAAGCATTAAACTATACCCAGTCCCCAATATTGATGGCCTAGGTAGGGAAACCACAAAGAGGAGGCACCACCATGACTTCAGACTGCACACCATAGGTAAGATGCCGACATCATGGTGCCGACTTTCTTGGCAGCTCCCCTCTCCCGATTCCCCCTCCCCAGCAGCCATATCACCTCTTCCCATCTAGTCTAAAATCAGCTGAGGCCCCCTAGTGCCAAGAATGTCGGAGTGTACCCACTACCCCTGATAAGAATAAGCAACTGAGCATCTTCCTGAGCATAAAGCTATGCATAGTCAGTACTGTATATAAGAGAACATATGAACCATACAGCACTTAGCAAAGGTATTTACAGCGTAAATATAAAAAAAACTTAGCAATAAAAGCCTTGGTGTCCCTCAGGGACTCAGTGGAGTCTGATCACCAGTTCCTCTAACATCATGTAAGACCATGACCTGGTGGAGGAGGGACCAAGGTCTCCTGTACAGGGCTCCAGAGAGTACACCCCGTGTATGCCAGTACCTCTAGTCCCACGCAGTCTCAGGTTTGGTTTCCATGTTCAGTCCACACCAGATAAGGACCAGCTGCCATTTTAAAAACAGAGCTGGGACAAACAGCTGTGATGTGACGTTTTAAAATATCACCCAGGACTTAAGTAGTTAAAAATGTCAAAACATCAGAGAACCCAAAATAAAATAATTGGAGGGCACATCCAGTTAGAAGTACCAGACAGGAGATCGAGTCATTTGACTCCTAGTTTTCTCCTAGTCAATCCTGTGTATTTCTCAAAAGAGTGCAGTACACAGGCCACAGAGTATTAGTTTAATCTTCGTAAAAAGGTGTAGGACAATCAGACTGTGCTTATCTACTGAAGTGATTGAGGTACACTTGAAAGTACAACTTTTGCGCTTAAAAACACAATGGTTGCAATTAATGAGCCCATAATTGTTAGTGAAAGGGGCTCTGAACTGTTGGAGAAATGGCATAAAGATTAGAATTCTCATGGCATATATCGTATAACTTATTCAAAGAGTGAATAGCTAGCTTAAAAGACGTGGGTTTTAAGGTGGATAACTAATTGCTGTTTTAAGAGGAAGTCACACTCACCTGAAGCTACAGACAGCTGACTGAAGAGTTGCAATCTTCTTAAGATCTCTCCACCCTCCCAATCGGTAATGCTATTATCACAGCTTTATTGCCATAAAGAAATTGTATCTGGCGGATGCCTTCAGCGGGCTTTGGTTAGATGGATGTTTATCCCAAACGTATGTTTAGGACAGGCCTTAATGCCCAACTGAACTTCAGTCGGATCTCTGTAGAGAGACGACTGCCTTTACACAAAGAACAAAGTTCCTTTTTTACAGCATACTACAAAGGGAACAGGCTTTTCCACTCAGGCTGTGGCTGCTTTCTAGAGAAAACAAACTGTATGACTTTGCACACTGTTTGTTTTGATGCACCCGGAATGTATATAGCTGGTTTAACACAAAGTTCAGTTGGAGTTTAAAGCCAGTTTATCTGTGGCTGGCAAAGGTTTCTTGTCAACTATACGTTATTTGTCTGTTTGTCATTGTCTTTGGAATAAGTACTATGTATCATCCCTATCCCTATTAATAAAATAAAAGTTAGGCATGCTCTAGTTAGGTCTATTATCCCTGATTAAAACTGCCCAAATTTAAACTGCAGTTTCCTTTGCTTAATTCTTAGTGAGAGTTTGATCAGCAGCAGGACAGTTTTGCATCAGCAACAACAGGGACACCCTACTAATTGTAGGGAGAAAAAAAAATCAGTTTTGGAGCCAAATGCGTGCTTCTAATGTATGTGATTGCTGAAATTGTCTGTGAAAATTGCAGTGTTCCATAACACCGCACACAACTTTAAGCCATTCCCCAAGCATTATTTAAAGGATTTGTGTAGTGTCAATGCTGCTATTGAAGCCACATGAAAAGACCCTCTACGTGCTGTACCCTATTTTTTTATTGTTTGCATTGGTTCCCCATGGTGTACTCAGCTTTCAATACCTTTTTGTGGCAGTAGTTTGTCTTTAAGCCCTGAAAATGACTATAATTTAATAACAAGACTTCAATGTAACTCACCTCTAAGTTTGGGTTTGAGGAATTTTGAATAATATTTACCGAACCCTTGGTAAACTGAACCTTGGCAAATTCTTCCATCACTAATAAGGATGCATTTGTCTCTCTACTGTAGCTTTAGAGTTACTCGCTGAAGGTTGCTGCTGAGGTCATTATTCCAAGAGTATACTCTGCAGACAGATGGAGAAACCGTTCTAAGAGCATCAATCACAAAGAAGGTCAAAGACACAGTTGAAGTAAGCTCACCTAATAAAGTTACTGAAGAACAACTCTGTACACAAAATGCTCTGGAGAGTTCTCTGACCACTGCATGTTGCCGGGATCCTTAGAACAGGACTACGCTGCACAAACAAAAGAGCAGTCTTCTCTACGAACATCAATTACATCGTCTGAGGGTATTAGAGAATAGATGAATACTCACCTGATGTGATGGCTCCACCATCCAAATGGAACCACCATTTTGTCAACCATGGCAACAAAGCTTTAAATCAGGATTGCCACCAGGAGGAAAAAAGGGTGTGCTGAAGGTAACTTCTGTAAAAGAGTTATTTAATTAAATTCTGTGCATTTCAAGAGAGAGCACCAGTTCTTCAGGGATTAAATAACAATATGCAACAAGAAGAGTACAAAAATATTACAAAGCTGCTTCAAAAAACCTTACATTTCTTTGTGGTGATCCTGATTTAAAGTGCTGTTGTCTTGCTTGGCAAATAAGGTATCAAAGCATATGTTAAATGCCTTATTTAGCTTTCATTCTTATAATGGCTAAGAGCCTCAAGGAAGGAGTAGAAGAGCTGCACAGGTGTAAGCTAGATTGTCTAGTGTGCTCCCTGAACTATGTTCATTTATTACCAACATTCCCCAAATGTGCATACATGTTATCTCAAACAAATGCATTATGCTAGAAAATAATTAAAAGGATGCCTGTAGCAGCTTGTCTTGTGCAAAATTTATCATTTGCTCTTATTCCCTGTGCTCTTGTGGCATTGGCAGAGCATTACCCTTTCAATGTTGCTGCAGCTTAGCTGGGGAAGTAACACAACTTCTCCACAAAGAGAAGCACTGAATGCCACGTTGCTAGTCTCACATCAATGTGATAGTAATGGCAGGTCCGATCCCACTGTACTGTCACAAATACGTGACAATATGCAGTTTTGATCCTACCCTGCAGGCACCAAGGCGTGACAATACCACTCTCAGCCTCACACTCCACAGATATTTTCCAGCTTGCAGGACAACAATCTAGGGACAGCAGACAGAGCAATTGTCACTGGGGTTGGTTAACTCCACAGGTAACCTTTACACAGAATAATAGCTGCCATCACATGCTTTAATAGAAACATGCAACATTCCAGCACATGCTGTGACAATTCAAAACTTAAGCAATGCCTGTGATGCCCACTGTCCCTTCAGACAGGTATATAACAGGTTTTACAATATGGTTGCACACTTCACAGAGAGAAGGATACTTTATGTTCTTATTTAGAGCGTAGAGATAAGCTTAACAATTTTAAAAGATTGTTTTTAATAAAAGAAACAATGCAGAAAAATTATACAGAAAAAGATGTTACATATATAGAAGATAAATATAACACAGTAAAAAAGGGAACAAGAATGAAAGTACTTAACAAAGTCCTGGGTTCTATGTGTTCCCCTAGAGTCCAGTCAAAGAAGCAGAAAATGGATCTGGGATGGCCTTTCTCGAAGTAATGCTTGGCAAGGTCGTGTTCTTGATGTTAATGAGACCTTCTTCTTGATGGTAAATGAGATCTGTCAGCTGCCTTGTGCAGCAGCTTTTTGTGGGACTCTGGAGGGTAACTCTGTCAGCACCCCACCCAATTAGAAAGCCCCAGGTGGTGAAGCAGGAGGGATGAAGTGCTCTCTGATCTTCTCACCTGCCCCTCCCAAACTGTCGGTTTCACATAAATAGCTATATGACCTTCCATGTTACCATCTGATAAACAATAGATCAGTGTGTGTTATGAAATTAGCATTGTATAGATACCAGACTTGACATACCTGTGATGTATGCCTCCCTCAGAAGGGGTAATGCATGTCTTTAGGCCTCTGGACCAACTAAGACGTCTAAGCTCAGTATTATCGGACACATCTATATATGTAGTCATTATTAAAGTATCACTCCCAGGTCCAAAGTTATGAATACTGAAGGAATTGAAGGAATTTTTTTAACTAAAGTTAACTGGCGGGGTGAATTGAGGGTAATTTGCTCATTATCAATGCAGGCCATCAGAGGCGTAACTAGAAACCCCAGGACCCTGGTGCAAGAAACCATGAAGGGCCCCCCCTGCTGCGGAGCATTGGCCTGCTGGGAGCTGTAGTCCCAGGACGCAATGTCGGTGCCTTGGTGGTTACTGGGCTGGGCCCTCTTCCTTCCTTTCCAGGCCTCCCTAAATAGCAGAACGCCAGTGCCTAGTCACATGCGCATGCGACCCTGGGGTATAACAATGAATGCATGCTGGGACTTGTAGTTCAACAACAACCAGCATGGCTTCATTGTCCCTGTACACCCCTCCACATCACACACACACACATATAAATCACCCAGGAAACTACAAGTTCCGGCATGCAAGCTCCCTGCAGTAGTTCCCTGGGTGATATATGAGAGGTGTATAGGTAAAGGGAGAGTGGGTGCATGCTTTGCTGGGACTTGTAGTTCTCTGTATGATAGAAGGCTGTTTTAATTACTGTCCTAGTAATTAAATACTAGTAATACAATGCCATTATAGAACAGTAACTTTCAAGTTCAACTATGTTCTGTTTTATGTTTCTATAATGGCATTGTATTACTAGTTTTTCATGAGGACAGTGATTAAAACAGCCTCTATCATACAGGGAACTACAAGTCCCAGTTGAACTGCCGACTTGTAGTTTTCTAGTAATAGAATGACATTATAGAACATGGAATAGAATATAGTCGAACTTGAAACTTTCAAATTCATCCATGTTTTATTCAATATTCTATAATGGCAAGTAGTTACCTCAGCCATCACGGTCTTCTTGTTCTCACAGCTGGACGAAGCTCAAGCAGGAGGCTGTAAAAAAAAAATAGAGTTAGGGACAGCGGCCGGGAACATCGGCGCGGGTCTCTCTGTATTATCAGGATGGCTGCTGCTGGGTAACCCCCCCTCTGGTTGTTACACCATGGTCAGGGTCAGGGCCCCTTCTTCCTTCCTGGGCCCCCCACAAGTGGCCCGAACGCCACGGCCCGGGCGTACATGTGACCGCTACGACCCTGGTAGTTGCGCCATTGTAGGCCTTCTTTGTAGATTAAAGGAGTCTGTTATGACTCCTCATTAGGGTTTTTCAACTAACACCAGACCTGAACAAACATCTTGGACACTTGGCAGACTGTGAAATGTGAAGGATTTTCTTTTGAAGATCCTTTCACCAGAAACACGTATGTTTAATCCATGTCTGATTTGATCATATCCAGAAGTTGCTTATTCCAGCACTGAGGGGACAAGGGATTTGCTAATTAGTATAGGGGTGCCCAGACCTCATTACTGTCACAGTCACCCTTAGCTGAACCCAAGGTAAGCAGCTAAATACAATGTTAAAACACACACAGGATGCCTTTTATCTGTTTAAATATGTGCAATTCTGCTCATCCATTCTTCTGATCCACAAAATCCTGCCAGACACCATAGCCAGGTCCTGCGCCACCACCGCAGTTAAGCAGTACTTTGTTATGCAAGCCACCCCCCAGCTTGCTGATTGAAGAATGAAGAAGAAGCAGCACATTTATGAACCATTGCTCTGATTTCTGTGGCAAATATTATGAACACAGATCTTGAACATGACCAAGTCCTTAAAGCAGACCAAGCAGATGCTAAGCAATGTGTAAGTGTAACTCCTATACATATTTATTACATTTCACAGAGATCACAGTTCTCCAATACTCCTCCTCATAATGCCTTTATGTTAAAGGGCAGCACCATCTTTGTTCAGGCCTCACCCAGGTTTAGCATCTTCTTCCTTCATTGAGGTGCTGGATCAAAAAGGACACAGTCATAAAAATCTGGGTTTATGTGCGGTTCTTGGTTGTGTTCATCAATGTCTGGCACAGATCAGCCCCTGATGTATCCTCACACATTTTGTCTTGCTACAAAGTTACAATGCAGAGTCTGATCACTGGGGGAAAGGAGACAGAGGAAATTCTTCTTTCTGCCTGTAGCAGACTATTGACATCAGCTCAGCCTAGGAAAAGTATTTGACTGGAGCTCAATGACTGTTTTGTTTTTAAATGATAAAAGGCACAACTTTTATATATAAAAAATACAATAGCTGTATATTGTTATATGTCAGGAGTGTATTCAAGCAGGCTTATTCAAAGTTATTAAAACTGAAAAGCTTTTTTTCTGAGGGTGGTGGATTTCTCGTTATTGTGCTATTGTGCTATGAAGACCCAGGTGGCTCTTTACACCCAAAATAAAGTAATAGTCCAGCATTTCAAATCCCAGTTGGATTTGGATTTAGTAGTCAAGTTTTCTATATGTTGTATATTACTGTTGCTTTTTCAGCCCAGTATTTATGTTGTCAAGGAGATAAGTCTATTTATATCTTACTTTGGGTTTTCTTGTCCTTGCTGAAAAACTGCTCTGACAAGCAGGGAAGTGGATTCATGGTGCAGAGATTTTCATCAAATGCCAGCGCAATCTCTATATGAGATGTTTTAAACTGTTTACTGCGTGCTGCTATTCCCTGACGAAGTACATTGCTGCCCACACAGTCTGAACTGGACAAGACTGTTAAGAACGTATCAAGAGACTCCGTTTGTGTCGACCTAAAGGTCTGTTGTGACTACACCGTGCAATGCTGTACATCATGTAGAGACATGACCAGGACAGTACAGTTCACCTAATGCTGAGATGAGAAATCTCCCTATCTTTCTATGGCTATTCAAAACATTTCAGAATTCAAGGTACATATACATTTTCCAATTTGCTGCCTACTGTACATGGTTCCATGGTCATTATCAGCTCCAGAATGTGAGATGAGTGGGATGCAATACATGTGCCACCAGCTCCCTTCTGACCTTCCAAGCCTCACCTAAGAATGATGACCATTCACATGTTGGAGTCACTCAGAGAGCACAGAATGCCTATCCCTGTGCCTTTAAAGGGGTTCTAAACCCTACGTTTTGTATGCCTATATCTACTGCTATCAAGCAGTAGATATATGCAAAAAGTCTGGAAAAAAAAACCCCACTTTAACAGCGGTTTAAACTTACCTTGTTTTCGCTGCGCACTCCCGTCCGAGAATCCGAAACTGTACGTGTGGCCGCAAAGCATCTTGGGGCGGGCGCATGTGCAGTTCTGATTATTTGCCGGGAGATGAGCAGAGACGCAAGGTAAGTCTATGGACGCATACACCCGCATGCAGACACCGCTGGATCGGAAGTGCCTGCAAGCAGAGAGGAGTCAGCGCTGGATCGGAGAGCTGCCACAAAGCTGGAGGGACAGATTAAAACATCAGGCAATAAGAGGAAGATCGGATTAAGAGACATAATTTAAGGTAAGTGCTGACATTAACATTGGGGGAGGGGAGGTTGGGCTTCCTCCTGACAAACCTGCGCCCAATTTTATATTTTTCCACATGTGCTCCAAGATGGAGACTCTCATAGGTTAGAGTTAGGACCGCACTATATAGAGGTGCCTTGGCGCGGCTGTGCAGCTTTCACATTTTCTGCAGAAGACATGTATCTAAACCTCTGTTTTTAACCTTAGCGAAGAGACAAGTTTTTTTGCATGCTGGCTGGTGAGTATGCTGGGAAACTTTTTGCTGTTACTGTTCCTCACCCAGATCCCTTCTTGGCTCTCGCCTCAGAAGTGGGTGGCTCTGTCTTTCCTCGGGTTCCTGCAGTTGAAGATAAAGTCCAGCCATGGTTGCAGGTAATCAGAGTCCTTCTCTTCTGGTCTGGTTTCCCAGAAAATAGTTGTTACCTCTCCCGCACTGGGGACACTTTCTCATTGGCTCTGGCAGTTGACCAGGGCTTCACAGGCAAGCTCTGTGCCTGTCTACTTGGTTGGAATAATGGGTTTTAGTTTCCTTGGAACCAAGCACAGATACAAAAATGATGGAAGATTTTGCTTTACCACAGGATATTTGCCATCAGACACAAGCACAATGCCCAAATGGAACTGCAGCATACACATTGTTTTGTTCTGTTGTCTCTATTGCCCTGGTACCTGTACAAACTATTGCTCACTGCAGGGGGCACACACAGTATTGACAAATGTATACATTGCCTTAGCATTAGCTAACTAGCCCAAGCCTTACACTAGCACAGACGGACAGTGCCTGACTACTGAACTCATAACTTATCTTGTCCAGTTCCAATACTCATCATGTGATGGGAAGTCTGTCACAGAAAAAAGGAATCCAGCTTCCCACAGCTTATTGCTGTAGGCTCTGTGGCCCACCATATAGGTAATCCTCCAGTCCCAGAACAGCAAGCCATGTCTATTTCTGATGTTCCAAGCCTTGTGTACACATCTTCAATGACTACTTCCCAAATAGCTGGCATGACATCGTCCAATCAGAACCTAGAGCTTCTCCTAAAAGAGGGAGACCTCAATCACATCCTTGCACTCCTAAATGCCGCCAAAAACAGGACATTGGCATAACTTACTTACTTTTACTTGCCAATCTGGTGCTCACATTAAGTAAATGATAAAGGAACAAGTTGTACATCTGAACAAGCATCTGATCAAGACAATCAAAGGGTGTTGTGTCCCCTATTAAGATTCTGTGGCAGTGTTCTGTGGTGGCTGTGATATTGCTGAATACTAAACAAAATGACAAAGAGAATATGAGGAAAATAAATGAGTGTTTTATTTAATTGATACAAACAGACCAATTACATGGTTGCGTATAAATGAGCCTGAGCTCCACTCTCTGCTGAGAAATAGCCTTCAGGTTAACTTAGAGAGAACAGAGAGGTCACATTACCTCCCATTCGCATGACCATTATCAATATAAGGCAGCTAATTAACCTCCCATTGACTCCACTTGATTCATGTGCTTTCATTTCAGAGACGGAGGGCTAATGTGTTCTATTATGGGCTCTCACTGCCCGCTTTCACATTAGGAGAGAATCCTCCTCTGGGTCTGGAGCCCACCAAAGCTCATGCAATAGAACTGTTTAAAGAGACAGTGCTGACAAAACTCTCTTTTGTAAACCAAGCTCAAAGTATATTCCTCAATAAACACAAAGGAAATACATTCACTTTGTGAACTTTTGAATACCTAATGCCTTTGCAGAGCCAGTTACCACATTGTAAAAGTAGCTGTGACATTGTCAGACTCCACCCACTACTGCCACTAGCTTATTCCCGCAAGAATGCCAGAACCTCCCCATGTAAAGGGGACATGGAGCATAACTTAAAGAGATTGTCTTTGCTACCCTTGTTTTACTTGCTTTGAAAATCCTACCTAGCAGGGACATGCGGGGAAGTCCGTGGCAGGTAAGGCACCCTTCTGGCCCGCCACCGTCCCAGGCCTGGTCACTGAGCTATGTGTGGAGGAGGGATGAAGGAGGGATGGAGGAGTCTCCCTGTCCCTCACTTGCTCATTACTGTTGAGGCATCTAGATGGATGTTTTTTTTTTTTGATTGGACGGTTTTGACCAATGGCACTTTGTTATTGGTCCAAACCATCTGCAGAGCTCAAGCCTCTGACTACAAGTCAGAGGTTGTTGTAGCTCGGGCCTCACTGTGTTAGGTTACACACAGCAGCGAGGAAGCCCACTGCTGTGTAACCTAACACAGCTGTCAAAAGCCGGATGAAGCACCACCTGTAATGAACAGGCGGCACTCCGACCATGACAGGTTACACAGCGGGGAGGCTGTAACCTTTTAGAAGCCAGTCTGAATGGAGAAAAAGCTGTCAGCTACAGACTTGAAGCTGGCAGCTTTTTCTTCCATAATGGCTCACCTGCCTCCCCAGACTGCACATCCCTGCTACGTTGTAGTGTTCTGGGAGAGCTAATTATCAGTTGTAAAATTAATTTAAACATTGTCTATTCTAACAAAGATTCATGACTATGGTGGTGCATTGTATGTTAATGCACTTTCCCTCAGTCTGTCCCTGAATATATTCCTCTATGAAATTGTTCGGAATAGCTTGCAGACTTCCTAAACACCTGTTCCAAAGAAACAAATAGAAAGGTGAGAATTTAAAAAAATAAAATATTTTTTAGATATGCTTTACGAATGGAAACACATACCAAACACACTGCATAGTGGAGGTTTATCATATTTGAAAAGTGGTACACATTAGGCATTTAATATAGAATGAATCTGTGATATTCAGTTTACAAAGCGTGCTGTGCTCTCTAAGGGCTCTTGTAGATGGACTAATGCAGTGTGCTTTCAGATGCACTCATCTTATTGTATGTATGTGATCAGTTTGAGATGCTGTGGAGTTCCATCTATGAACCTTCACAGGTGAATTGGACTCGCAGCTGACCTGATGTGTTTGCATTCCAATTGACTTGCATGGAAACAAAAGCTCTGACGTGAAGAAAAGCCTTTGTACACGAGCCTGCTTCTAGCATTTGTGATCTTCATTGCTTACTTGATTGTGTTGTGTTGCAGCATAACAATCATTATTTATTCCTTTTGGCAGTGGAGACACTGAAGTAATGGAAAGCAAATCCAAATCTTGTCCACACTTCTTTTCTGCAGTTACAGTGCAGACACAGACATTTTAAATGTAAAGAGAGTGATGTGGGCACTGGCCTATGATGTCAATTTGCAAAGCAAAAGGAAAAGGGAGGCGAGGGAAGAGGTGGGAAGAGGTGATGATGGTAAAGTTACTTGGTTTTCCTTAATATAGTAAAAACAACTCATGTATTTAAAAGTACAGCTACCCTTTAGAACTAGCAGCTAATATATGAAACTCCTGCTGATTCTCTTACCTAGAGATTGTCCCCTGCTAGCAGCAAGTAGTAAATCTATCTATCTATCTATCTATCTATCTATCTATCTATCTATCTATCTATCTATCTATCTATCTATCATAAATCATCATGTCGTGCAAGTTATTGTTTTCTATGACATGATTATAATTAATCTTTTTTTCTACAAGCTCGTTGACATTTGCTTTTTATCTTCCATTAACATGTTTTATTTGAAGGCTTGATCCACCAATACCCCCCCCCAGTAGTATCGCTATTGATGAAGATAGCAGGATTTGTTTTGCCCGAGTATTTTAGTGACATTTAATGAATTAAATAGAAATTAATATGTGTGAGTGACCTTTCATTGCATAAGTACATAATAGCACACCATGCCCCTGAGCTGGGATAACCTCTGATATTACATTGTGTGAAATGCCACACATTCTAATTACTAACCACAGCTGATGTTGTCACCTCACATAAATCCTATGATAAAGAAGTTGTATCTGTTGGTAATCAGGTTCATACATGAGAACAATCAGAGCCAGGGTTGTCGAACCAGCAGGCCACTAACTCGCCGAGAATCGTACGATTCCCGGCGGGTTTTCTAGCATGCTGTTTCGACGGAAGATGTGCGACCGTACAGTAGAAACGATCGCACGCCTTCCATACACTGCACGATTCTCGTACGATCGCGAGATTTCCTGCGATTCTCGTAAGAGAATCGTGCAGTGTATGGGCACCTTCAAGCAATGCAAGACAACGCCAATGTAAACTGAAGCTAAACAGAGGAAAATCAAATCAATGAGGAGCACCTGAAAGCACACTGCAGATGACTTGCCTTTGAGCTGATGCCTCTGCACAAAAGCGAAAATATGTAGAAAATGTAACACTTTTATTTAAATTAGTTTGAGCTTTGCTTTTATTGGTTTATTCAAGTTAATAATAATGCATGGCAAAAATGTATAGGGATTGAAAGCACATGCTAGGCAGCTAAACTAGGATTTTTAGACAAACAGTGAACCATGATTAGCTGCCTAATAACAAGTAAAACCTGAATGGTAACTATGGGTAAGTACCTTGTATATTATTGCTTTTTGCCTCATATTATTAAATAAGTCACCTGTATGGCCACCTTAGTTACCATTCAGGTGGCCATACACTCTACAACCATCGCAAGACTTTAGTCTTGCGATGGTTGTACAGGGATTAAAAAAACGTACGATCTGCCTATCATGGACAGGCAGATCGCACTCTCGATCATCGCAAGCACGCCCCCCTGAGGGGCGGGCTTCCGATGACCGCAATGCTGAACGGGCAGTGTGCGCGTGCGCACACCGGCCCGTTCGGCATTTGTCTTCCGAGCACCGTTCTAATCAGCCGAGAATCGTACGATTCCCGGCTGGTTTTCGAACATGCTGGTTTGACGGAAGACGTGCGACCGTACAGTAGAAACGGTCACACGTCTCCGTTCACACTGCTCGATTATCGTACGAAAAACCGATCGCATACGATTATCGTACGATAATCGTGCAGTGTATGGGCACCTTAACTTTTTAGGCCATTATAGGGCAAAAATTACAGTTTTTAGTATATTTTCTTTCCAGGCAGTTCAAGGGGACCCCCCAGGCACGATATTTAAAGACATTTTTCATATTTATTGTTTCACTTTAAGCAATGTTAAAATAACTGCTCCTTTAAAAACTGTATTTTTAAAAAGTGTTTTTTTTCATTGATACCACAGGGCTGTACCCGAATCCCCATACCCTTTTCATGGCCAATAACTTGCATATAAGCCTTCAAAATGGGGACAATTGATTTTCAAAGATCTAGCCCCATAGACTTACATTGAGTTCGAGTTCGAATTCAAACTTTTTCCATGTTCTAAAGTTCCAAGTCGAACCGAACAGGGGGGTGCTCGGCCCATCTCTAGTGGTGAAACCATTGTCAACGGGACAGGAAATTAGGGTAAATCTCTCTAAGGCCTTGTTCACACCAAGCGTGGAGCAGAGCTAGACCAGAGCAGGTGCAGACCGGATCAAAACTGCGTCCAATGTATTCCTATGGTATTTTGACCTCCAGTTCACATCGCAGCGTGCAGATCCAGACCAGATCCAGAGCAGGTGAAAAAACTGCGGCAAGCCCTATTTGACCTGTTCTGGATCTGCTCTGGATCTGCTCTGGAACGCATCAAAAACGCAAGCAAGTGCCTGAAAGCCCATGTTAAACATTAAAAAAAACATTTTAAAAAATTAATTTTTTAACCAAAACCGGCCCGGAACGCATCAAAAATGCGTCAAAAACGCGGCACAACCCACTGCACTGTGTGTGCAGAAACCTGACCGGATCTGCTCTGCATTTGGTGTGAACAAGGCCTAAGGGAGCCCTGGATAGCAGTAAAAAACAGGGCAAGGATTCTAATCCTTTACCACTCTATCCAAATCTTGAAAATGTATTTGGCTTGATGTACACCTTAACGGTCAATTACTTTTCATAAAAACACCAAACAAATTCAATGAAAAATCAACTTAAGCAATGTTTGATTTGGTTGCAAGGTGTGTGACCAGCATTACAGGCAGGCTATTTTTTTTCCATTAAAATAGCCGTGGTGTTGGCTTTTTTTTGTTATAACATTACGACTAGTGAAGGTTTATTTTCAAATAGGCATTTTGCAACCTTCACGAATATCAATTTTCAAAACTGGCTTTACATATAACAAGCATTTAATACACTTTATTAAGCTTGATTTTAACCTCATGCAATAAATTGTGATTAAATGGAATGGCATTATTTCCTTTAGCATGCAGCCCACAGTGTTCATCATAATGAATAATGTTCTGCCTGTCAGATAGTTTCCTAGACAGGAAAATGACAGCTATCATTCTAAAATGCAAGGGGAACGCCATCTGAGATGTACACAGACATCCCATGTTAACTGCATTACAAGGAAGTTATTTCTTTAATTCATATACATATAAATGACCTTGATCAGCAGCAAAATAAAAGCTATTTTAGGTCATCTCATAAATAACAAAGAATGCCAACCGAGCTCTCACATCGGATTTTGCAGAAATAATGGTTTTGACAAACCGAGTGGCTATCTGGCTAAGTTTAATATCAGAAAATGAACACTCATCTCTAACACAACCGTTTTCAATACATTCTTAGATAGTAATAAAAAAAGATCCCACTGCGATAGAAGAATGGAAGCCTTCACTGAGGACTAGTTTTAACAGCCAACTCCTCACCAAATATTTTAAATAAAAACATGTCCCACAGCCTGCTTAAAAAAAATCTTCAATCCAGAGCTTTTACCACAGTACTTCTACTTTTGTTAATCACTTATTGGAATTGAAGGTAGAAAGGTGACATGTTAAGGGATGAGCTAAACAGTGTGTTTTTATTTCTCTGAAATGTCAGTAAAAATTGAAGAATAAGCAAAAGTTTGTAATTTTGACTTAATGTATTGTAGTCAATGGGGAAGGCATGGTGGTTTTGGTATTTTTAAGGGTGCAATGGGCCTTACATTGATCCTAAGTTTTTTGGAGCCTTTTTCAACTATCCTGGACCTGTTCTTGTGCTAAAAACAATCCCCTTATTAACCTTATTATTCACCCTTCTTTTTTTCACAAAAAGATAAAGACAAACCAAAAAAAATATTTTGCAGCAATTTCAGTTTCACTGAATTCCATCCGCTTATTCCTCACATTTGACTGGTGCATTTGGGGGGGCTTTCTGATGGCCTAGCCTTAGAAGGTGAGATATTTTTTAGATCTCAGGTACCCCTATTAAAGATTTATCATATCTACAACTTTAAAAACAAATGTTAATAATGACAGGAAAGAAACACAGACATTACCATTATTGTTCCCCCTTTCCATTGTTTGTCAGTGGAGAAGTTCCCCCTTACATATGTGGTCAGTGTAGCGCTCCCATATATTGGTTGTTAGTGTAGTGCTGTCTTACATTACTGGTACAGTGGGAAGAATGCCCTGTTACTTTAATAGTCAGTGGGAAAAATGGCAAGTTATGTTGATGCCAAAGGGAAGAATGCCTCTTAGATTGGTGATCAGTGTGAAGAATGCCCCATAAATTGGTGGCCAGTGTAGTGTTTTCATAAAGTGGTAGGAGAGGTGCACCCTTATATTGGTAGTTAGGTAAATAGGGACACCCTTACATTGTTGGTCAGTCTTACAGACAGCTTAAAAGATCATTGGTGTCAGTGATAACTTTCCTGAGCAGTGAGGGGAGACTTTCATCTGGTTCCATGCCACTGGCTCTGCTGAAAAATGGTGGTGCTGGATCTATGCAGGCATCTTCAGGCAGGAGGCCAATCCTCCACCTCTCACTGCTCAAGGAAGACTCAGCAACCTCTGTAGGTTTAGAAAATCTGCATTAGATAGAAAACTTTGCTAATAATCACTGATAGTATCATATCGCTCTTACAAGATGGCCATATTTCATATCTGTCTGCTACCAATTCTGAACAGACTTCTTCCAGCAATATATGAAAGGAAAGCTGCTGGCACAAACAAATGTACTGCCATGCAATGAGGTCCCATGCTATTTTAAAAAAAAGGTGCTTGCACTCAGAGGCGGCTCTAGAGTTTGCGAGGCCTTAGGCGAAACCTAATCATGAGGCCCCACTCAGGCCTGTGGTGTCTCCCCAGGGCTCTGTGGGGTATAACCAGTCTGGTTAGACCCCACAGAGCCCTGGGGAGACCCCTAAAGAGCCCTGGTTAAACTATGGTTCTGTGGGGTCTCACCAGTCCTGGTTAAACCCCACAGAGCCCTGGTGAGGACCTACAAACCCTGATTTAACCAGGGCTCTGTGGGGACTGGTGAGACCCCACAGAGCCCTAGTTAAACCAGGGCTCTATGGGGTCTCACCAGGGTTCTGTAGGGTCTCGCCAGTGCTCTGTAGGGTCTAACCAGCTTGGTTAGACCTCACAGAGCCCTGGTCAGATCCCAAAGAATCTCTAGAGGGTCTCACCAGGGCTTTGTAGGGTCCCAACAGGGCTCTGTGGGGTTTAAACAGCCCTGGTGAGACCCCACAGAGGCCTGGTTAAACCAGGGCTCTCTAGGTTCTCACCAGAACAAGGGCTCCGCAGGGTCTCACCAGGGCTATGTGGGGTCTCACTAGCCTGGTTAGACCCCTCAGACCCACAGGAGGTAGCCAACAACTCCTGTGGGGACCCCAGTGCGTCCCCACAACCAAAAATAGTCCCAGCGTGCATTCTAGATTGCTGGGCCCCCAGTGCGTCCCAGCACCTTATTAGGAGGAGTTGGCTACCTCCAGGTACACCTGCATGCAATTTATTGACTGCATTAATATGCTCACACTTGGAGACTCGTATACATTGAGTTAGGACCACACCTTGCAGAGGTGCCTTGGCGCGGCGGTGTGGCTTCTACATATTTTTGGCCAAAAGTTTGTGCAACTAAAACCTCTGATTTTAACGCATACTGTTGACAGGGCAATTTGTTTGGTTGCAGGCTAGCTGGCAGGTGAAGCTGGGGATTTTTTGTGTTTTGTATTGGTCTAACCAGCCTTGTTATACCCCACAGAGCCCTGGTGAGATCCCACAGAGCCCCAGGGCTCCGTAGGGTCTCACCAGTGCTCTGTAGGGTCTCGTCAGTGCTCTGTAGGGTCTAACCAGCTTGGTTAGACCCCACAGAGCCCTGGTGAAATCCGAAAGAGCCCTACCCGGGCTCTGTAGGGTCTCACCAGGGCTTTGTAGGGTCCCAACGGGGCTCTGTGGGGTTTAAACAGGGCTGGTGAGACCTGACAGAGCCCTGGTGAGACCCCACAGAGGCCTGGTTAAATCATGGCTCTGTAGGGTCTCACCAGCACCAGGGCTCTGTAGGGTCTCACCAGCCTGGTGAGACCCCTGGTGAGACCCCAAAGAGCCCTAGTGAGACCCCAAGAAAGCACTGGTAAAACCAGGGCACAGGAGGGTCTCACCAGCACCAGGGCTCTGTAAAACTCTCTGGGGTCTCACCAGGGCATCAGGGCTCTGTGGAGCCTCACCAAGGCTCTGTGGGGGTCTCCCCAGCCTGGCTGGACCCCACAGAGCCCTGATTAAACCAGAGCTCTGCAGGGTCTCACCAGGACTCAGCAGGGTCTTGCCTAGGCTCTGTAGGGTCTCACCTGGGCTATGTGGGGTCTCACCACCCTGGTAAGACCTCTCAGAGCCCTGGTGAGACCCCACAGTGTCTGATCTCACCAGGGTGAGATGGGGTCTCACCAGCAGGCTCCGTAGGGTCTCACCAGGCCTCTGTGGGATCTCAGCATGGCTATGCGCTGTCTCACCAGCCTGGTGAGACCCCACAGAGCCCTGGTTAAACCAGGGCTCTGAGGGGGCCTCACCAGGGTAGCCGGGCTCTGTGGGGTCTCACCAGGGCGCTGTGGGTTCTAACCAGCCTTGGTAGATCCACAGAGTCCTGGTGAGACCCCTCAGAGCCCCGATGAGACCCCACAGAGCCCTGGTTAAACCAAGGCTCTGTAGGGTCTCACCAGAGCTCCATGGGGTCTCGCCAGCACCAGGCCTCCGTAGGGTCTCACCAGGCCTCCAAGGGGTCTCACCATGGCTATGTGGGGTCTCACCAGCCTGGTTAGACCCCTCAGAGCCCCGGTGAGACCCCACAGAGCCATGGGCTCTGTAGAATTTCACCAGGGGTCTCACCAGGGCTCTGAGGGGGACTCACCAGGGTAGCAGGGCTCTGTGGGGTCTCACGAGGGTGCTGTGGGTTCTAACCAGGCTTGGTAGACCCACAGAGCCCTGGTGAGGCCCCACAGAACCCTGGTTAAACCAAGGCTCTGTAGGGTCTCACCAGGGCTCCAAGGGGTCTCACCATGGCTATGTGGGATCTCACCAGCCTGGTTAGACCCCTCAGAGCCCTGGTGAGACCCCACAGAGCCCTGGTTATACCAGGGCTCTGTAGAATTTCACCAGGGGTCTCACCAGGGTAGCAGGCCCCTGTGGGGTCTCACCAGGGCTCTGTGGGTGTCTAACCAGCCTTGTTAGACCCCACAGGGCCCTGGGGAGATCCCACAGAGCCCTGGTTAAAGTAGGGCTCTCACCTGCTTTCCACAGGGCTATCCACAGGACTGCCACTCCAGTACTGTGCTGGGCTGGCCGTGTCTTGCGGGCGGGAGCTGGCAGGACGATGTCTCAGTCGGCTTCTGAAGTTAAACTCCGCCCTCCCAGGAGTGAGGTCTCTTCTCATTGGCTGGTGAGCTCAGGCCGAGCCGATGGTCCGTGCGACGATCGAGGAAACAGGTGAGTTTTCAGCCCTGCCACTGTCAAACTGAGAATCTCAGTTTGACAGCGACAGGGCTGAGAGCTCACAATGCTACCTGGCTTCTAACAGGGCAAACTAGGTGGCCGCGAGGCCCTCCGGAGCGCGAGGCCTAAGGCGACCGCCTAATTTGCCTAATTAAAGAGCCGCCTCTGCTTGCACTTCTTTCACTGCCATTTAGCTGCAGTAGGCAGCCTGCAGTTTTAACAGCTCTACTCGTACATCAGCTCCATTCTGTTCTTATAAGAACAATGGCATTCAGTTTCCAAAAACAAATTCTTTGTTATTAAGTAGAGTAGTGAGATAAGAGGATCAAAAATGATTGCCCCTTGTACATAGATAATTACAAACTATACATGATAATAAAGTTTTTATTATAAGAACATACATTGTTGATCTCTTTCACATGCATATCTAGGAAACTATAAAAAGTTTATGTTTCCAAACACAATAAAAAAGGGCCCCCCACGAAGCCAATATACTTACCTTGCATGCGCTCTCCCACTGGGAAATATGGGACATGCTCTCATGTAACACTTTTGAGCCTAGTAACCAATCACTAGGCTTGAGCACTGTCATGTGATAGGGAGAGTGATGTCACTGTTCCCTCGTATTGCTGACACCGCTGTTTTGAGCATGCAAGGTAACAGTGTCTCTTCAACCAAAGTAAGTGAAATGACAGGCATTGAATATTGCATTATAAATCCTATTCTGTCATAATTTAATCAAACCTTAATCCCAACTGGTGCATTTATGACCTAGTGAAAAGTTTAACATCTTTACCAGTTTGCATACTGTGGATGGTGTGAGGGGGTGAACCTTGGTTCATGCAAATCCATTCACTCATCCTAATAAACAGCGTGTTGTCCTTGAAATTATTGCAAACCTTGTAAGCGAATGACATTACGGGGTAAATTTACCATACATATTTTTTGTACATGAATAATCTTTAAGTGTTTAACATGTAGGAAGTAAATAAATGGAGGTCCTCAAAATTGATCATTTACAGGGGCCCCCCTGCTGACAACAGTGTCTATTAATAAATACAGAGATAATTGCTTCATTTTTCCATATCTCTCACTATTTTAGTGTTAAAGTTCTCTCCTATTTCTGTCTGGTATGATTAATGTGCAATTACAAAAATTGAATGAAACAGGAAACATTCAGGATTCTTTCATCTCAAAACCTTTTCCAATATTATCCTATCTGATGCAAATACAGATACTGAGAATTACACCCTGTATATAGAAAACAAAAAATTCCTTATGTACAGCATCCATAAATATGGAATAAGAACAGATACTGAGAATGACACCGAGCATATAATACATGAAAAATACAACTATGTTTTCTCCATACCAACAGAATAAAACATATACTGAGAATTACACCCAGCATCCAGAACAAGTGAAGTGCTGCTAGGTACCATCAACCCATATCGAATAAGAACACATACTTTGAAATACATCCAGCAGACAGTGCAAGTGAAATACTACTGTGCATTGTCCATATATACAGAATAGGAACAGATACTTACAAATACACCCAGTGTATAGAACAAGGGAAGTGCTATTGTGCAGCATTTATATATACAGAACAAGAGAAGATACTGAGAATTACACCCAGATTACATAACAATATAAATTGTACTTTGTACTGTCCATTAATACAGAATAATAATGGATACTTAGCATTATGTTCATCATGCTAAACAAAAGAGGTGCTACTCTTCAGTTTCAATACACACAAAATATAGGAACCAATGCACGTACATAGATACCAGCCTGACACATCAATAATTTCAACTGTCATGCCAATGGCCAGAGGACCAGGAATACACCTGATAACTAATAACTGATAGTGATTGGTAACAACCTATGTGCTTTTCAGTACTAGTCAGGTTTTTCTAAAGGGGTGCTTAAAAATGTGATATACTCTCAAAGCAACAAACCAGGCACCAGGCTCTTCCATCCTCATCACACAGTTTACTAATATATTAAACAAGTTAAAAGAAAGATCCATTTGTGTTTCTGTCTTCATCTGCCTCGTGCAGGATCTCCTCTGCATTCCAAAATTCTGACAAGGGTTAAATCATGGGGAGAAACTCTCTCAAATCTGTACTGCAAAGCTGCTGACTTCAAAGCAATACTGAATATTATAATCCCCCTTAATGGTAACCGTGACATCATGGGAGATTCTGCCCGTCCAGTTTCCACCATGCCAATATAGTTAATGGACCCATTCATTCAATAGGAACCCGTGTGGTTACATTGCTTGCCAAGACTGCTGTGCTAAGCTGGAATCATCAGGGGTAAATCTCCAGAGGGGACACAAGTCCATTGGGATTACGGGAACATTGCTTTTGTCATTGGAGTGCATTATTACTTATCTTTGTTAATGTCGTCATTAGAGGGTGCTGCCAAAAACAGTGTCCACCTTGCATCATAGACTTTTCTTTGAATACATTCTCCTCCTACACAAAGTAATTACTTTTTTATTCTTTCAGTCTGTTTCCAATATAAGCGGCTCTTTTGCAGTGATGAATCTTGATGAGTAAAGTCATGTTAAGCAGGAAATGGATTAATCAAGATCACACATTCTAATGTATCTGCATCTCACACCTCTCTAGAAATGTATATCTTTCTAATTCTGATTCTGCAGAGATGTCACAGACAGATAATGAGATCAAACATGAAGAGCTTCATTTACAAGAGAAGATAATTGAAACCCTCTTCACAGAGTGTAGTAAATAATTCATACAAGTGTGACGTCACTTGCCATATTCCCATTGGCAGCCTCAGTGACCGTAAACAGGCAGGAACACTTGGAATATGTCAATGTCTCCCAAACTTATCTTTATTTACCATTAAAGGGACTGTATGACAGGTATATACATGATTTATTTATTTATCATGGTTGCAGTCAACTTTCTCTGCAATACTTGCCCTATCTCTGACGCTGTGCAGCACAGTAAGTCTTCTTCATTGCTACAGGATAGTGCTGCTGTCCCAGTTTGAATGACAACAATGTCATTCAATCATCTCCCTGTGAGATGCCTCCTGGGGATAAGTCTTCTGGCTGCCCTGCTCTCTGTATCATTTAGGACACACCAACTGGCGAGGACCAGAAGAAGACTTGTTACATCCCCTTACAGGACTAAAGAAGAAAGAAGAAAAGGTATATATAAATATTTCTATAAAACAATAAAGAAGGGTGGCATAAGGGTGCTCTATGGAGAATGTGCTGAAAACTGTGAGCGGTACAAACTAGAATAGGGCTTTAACTCACCAGCTTCCACCCAAATTTATAGCTGTAAAGTGTCTTCAGAGGCAAAATCTGCCATCCTCGTTGGAATTCAACAATGCAGAAGCCACCATAGTCTTCTTTTTTGAAGGAAGTGGCAAATTTGCTGTGAATAGCTTGTTCTAATTATTATGAGAACAAATACATTTGCAAAGGAGTGAGTAAAAATATTGCATACACAGTGTTTTCTATTCTAGTCTGTTTTAGACTGTACCTGGTATGCCTCTGTGTTGACAAGCTTTTACATGTGTCAGAACTGCTTCTCTCCCCCATACAAGGCAATGGGAATGCAAAATCAGCTTAAAAGTGGTCAAATAGGGGTCAGGTGGACGTCATCTGCAGGTCAAATTCACTTTAAAATGAACTCTAAATGATCTGTATATTACATCACTTCCGCATTCTTGTGTCACTCTCCAGCTTCAGATGCTGGAGAGAAGCTGATGAAGCAGATCTTTGATTCATCAGCTTCTTCAGGGGGGTCCTAGGTGACATTAGGGGTCTTGGAGACCCCTGATGTCTCCATAAAGAGGACCTGTCACATATTTTGCTATCACATAAGGGGGTTTTCTAACCCCCCTATGTGATAGCAATAAAGTTTCCCCCAAAAAATGTAAAGTTACAAATAAAAAAGAATTAAATTTTTTTAAAGTCCCCCCAATACATACACGCATGCAAACAGGCGTCGGGTGCGCATACGTGTGAAAACGACGATTTTGCCCATTACGCCGCACATGTTACATATCGCCGTGAACGTCGGAATGAGAGCAATAATTGTAGGGCTATCAATCACTGATAACACTAAACTGATGAGCGGTAAAAGCTTTTAAAGCGTCACCTATGGTCAATTTTGTGCATGGTAATTTTTTGCGCGCAATTTTAAAGCATGACATGTTTGCTGTCTATTTACCCGACGTGACCCCGCTTTTTATATTTTACCAAAAATATGGGTAATAAATGGGTGTGGTTACTGGGGGTGTGGCCACTAAAGGGTGTGGCCACTGAGGGGTGTGGTCACTGAGGGGCGCTGTAAAGCTTTCTCGCACAGGGCGCCTAAAGGCCTAAGGCCGGCCCTGTGTAGATCATCAAATCATCTCTGAATTGGTGCTGACACTGTCCTTCCTTCTGGAGGGGGGCTACTTTTGTTAAGTAGCCACTGCTCCAAGCATGTCCCCATGATGGACTACAATCTCATGTTAGTGAGCTTGGAGCGGTGGCTACTTTACAACACACACAGGGACCATGGGGAACAAAAGTCGCCACACTCCAGAAGGAAGGATAATGTCAGCAAAAATCCAGAGATGATTTGAGGAATTACAGATAAGTGATACACAAATAAACTACATTTTAGTTATTAGTTAGGCTACTTGAATGCATTTTTAAGATTTAACTCCTGAGTTTAGTGTCACTTTAAGCTTGTGAGGTTTGGCCTGAATAGCACGTTCATGTAGTTCTCGCCTCATTTGAGGATAGTGAGCTGAGACATGCAGATTACATCTTTATGCTCGAGCGGCCAATTGTCCATCCACATCCTGTACATTCAAAGCTGACTGATAGCAGCGGCATAGCTTAAAACATCAAGTTTTTATTTCAGCATACATCTGTATCAGTCTTGTTAGAACGTGCCAGTAATATGCACTCTATAGCTGTCACAGAAAATGTAACTGCTATTTTAAGGGGGCCATAAGACCTTAAAATAAAGTATAAGTATAGCCAAATAATAAAAAAAGTGTAAATAAAGATTATAGTTAAATCTGTATTTATTAATATTAATAATACAAATAATAATAATAAAACAGGGATATATAAAGTACACTATTATTATTATTACAGGTATTTATATAGACATTGGCCATTGATGAATTAGGCTTGTAGTCTACATCTGTGAGAGTCAGATGCCGAAAAATCAATCCAAACTGTACACAAAGTATAAAAATTGTCATACTCGTCAGTTGGTATATCCAAAATCCTCATAATATCGTTCATAGTATTGACCCAGTGGAAGATAAACAGAGATATAGATGTTTTACAGAAATTTGGTTTACTGCAGAAAAAAATAAAAGCAAGGATAGAGCGTTTTAACCCCTTCTTGGACCCTGGATAGAAAGAAAAGAGAGCAGTTTTTGGGGAAGGTGTAAGGGTTTTACTGAGTTCTGAACTAATATAAAAAATAGACGACCAAAATGATTGAATTAAAGGGCAATTCCACCATATGTGCAGGTACGTACACCTATCACCTCCGTATCGCCAACAAGTGTTAGGAACATGAGTAAAAATACGGTGTAGAGATACAGGGTCCCTGTACCAGCGAGAAATAATCTTATCATTTTTCTCTTGCATATAACACAAAACAGTGTGTTTCTTTCAGAGCCAATTCCCAATTCTCCACCGTAATCTGTTTGCCCAAATCCCTGTACCGTGACTCGACAAATCCAGGTAAGCCAGCGGTATTATTTGAAGAGAAAAGTTTATAAAAGGTAAGATGGAGTGTGTCATGGGGGTTCTGGTAAGCTACAAACATGTTTGAAATCCTTGAGAGGTCTGCCTAACAAACCTGTGGAGTGATTTACAGAAGAAGGACATTGTGCCGCCTCGAGCCATTTAATCTCCCAAGAAAGTATGGGTTGCGGAGATCTCAATTTACCTGTGGTAAGATCAATGAAATCTTTAGCAAGGGGCCATTGTGAATGGTAATACCCTCCCAGGCGTGCAGCCTGAATGCCGGTTTGCAAAGAAGGGTTATCGAATAATGGAGTGTAGCCCCATCACCTTTTGTGAGGTGGTTACTAGACATTTAGTAATGGATTATAGTTGGCATTTATCTGGTTAATTCCAGGAGTCTGGTATTGACTGTACCCCCCTGGGCGGAGCGTGACTCTGCTATATTGTGGGACAGCCAATGAGAGGCACTGTAAGTGTATTACAGTACAGCACAGCACCCAATCACTGTGTTTCTCTCAACCAGTGGTGCATGCTGGGATAGGGTACATATACTGGAGGGATTTGCCTTGTACTCAGACTAGCTGGGACCAGCCATTGATTAGGGCTGGATGCTGTCCAGCTGCCCCCCAGGCTAGGCCTGAGGTCTGGGGGTGGACTGAAGCCGGAGTGTGGGAAGAGTTCCCCTAGACCTCTAGTATGGAGGAGGCCTGTGTCGTTGCCAGGGGAGGAGAACCAGGAAGATGGATCGCTGCTTATGGTATTAAGAAAGTAGAGGACCTCAGGAGCATGGCTGGTGTCTCTCCTGCTGAGGATCTGTGCTCATCCCTGCTCATCTGTTACTCCAATTACTATTTGCTGTACTACAAATGGATCTACACTGAGATGCTAACAAGGTCTGCTGAGTCTGGAGTCTATGTCTGTACTAGCATGGATTTCCAGAATCCCTATACCCTCTCTCCCCAGTGTGAAGAAGTTTAATAAAAAGTTATTCAGCATTGCATTACTGGAGTGGACATCAGTTTGTGGGCACTAGAAGAGGGAGGTTAAATGCTAATGGGGCAGCTGAAGATCAACCCCTTAGACAGACTAGTGATGACCCAGGTTATTCCAGCGGCTCCTTCGTGGGTGAGCGCTACAGGTATCATTGCGCCCGGAACAGTAACCAGATCAAAGGTTCAGATTGCTTGTTTCCAGGTGTGTACAGAAACATTCGTAATAGGAGAGATCTGGGAGCGAAGGGTAACTGGAAGATCCTTGATCCAAGGGAGAGAACGAAGGTCAAGGGGCGACATAAATTGCTCAACAGTGACTGATTGAACAAAAAATGCATGAAAGCGCACAACTGTAATATGGTCAGGTTTCTCACTTGTTAACTATATAGAAAATGGTGTGCAAAAGCTCTTCAACAACCGGGAGAGGAGCCCCGTGTAACGTGTTTGGCAAAATTATACATAGAAGAGCGCAACCACCTAAAAAATTGTTTAGATGCTAAGCATCCTGTAATGACTAACTGTTTAATTAAATTGGTTGATAAATAACTCACGGTTGTGCTGTCATGGATGGACATGCACTCCCTGCAGTCCCGTGCAGTCAGCGAAGTATTTCTGGATGGAAAGATCTGGACGGTCAGGATCTAACAAGGCTTGACAAAGAGGGTCACCCTCGAAACGCGTAGCCGCTAATTGCCAACTGATCTCACTTGAACACATCACCCCGAACTCACGAGCACAGACGAACACGCTCCAGCGTTTACGCCGCACACCATACGGCTACACACCGCCCAGTGCCGATCACAGCAGCCTGACAGTCCTCCCCCTCCTGCTCTAATAGCCGCGGCTCGGCCCGGCCAGCCGAGGACGCAGCCTGGAGAGACTTGGGGTTTATTTAGATCTTAGACCATTTAGATCCTGACCGTCCAGATCTTTCCATCCAGAAATACTTCGCTGACTGCACGGGACTGCAGGGAGTGCATGTCCATCCATGACAGCACAACCGTGAGTTATTTATCAACCAATTTAATTAAACAGTTAGTCATTACAGGATGCTTAGCATCTAAACAATTTTTTAGGTGGTTGCGCTCTTCCACAGTGACTGAGCCTGTCATCCGAGATCGTTTAAACCATGTAAGTATTCTGGAAAGGAGGGTAGCCTTATGATACAAATCAAAATTAGTTAGACCCATACCTCCAAATCATTTAGATCTGCAGAGGGTATGAAAGCGAATAGCCTCGCTGCCCCCTTTAAAACACCTGTGTTTTCTTTTTTGGTGCCTGTGTCTCATTTGGGGAGATTTCCCTTTACTCCCTACAGGAATTGAGAGGAAATCCCTACAAAGGTTGAGCAAGTCCCCTTTTGAGGCAGTTGTCACTTAAACAGGTGTCCCTATTGGAAGATTTTCTTGTTATTAGATCCAAATAAATAATACCCTTTACAGTTTCAGAGGGAAGCACACTGCGGCATTTATATATAGATGCACTTTCAGCATATTATAGTTGTCTGGAATGGGGCCTTGCTATAGTTTTTAACATTTTGTAAATTAGGGGATTTGTATGTTTGATGTGGGTAATCTTTGGGGTAAAATTGCTATTTTCTTATAATAAAGCTTGTTTCTTTATATATTTCTGTTGAATGTGCAGCTCATTTTCAAGGACTTTTCCATTTATTCCGTGATGGTACACATGTATTTACCTCAGAAGTGCTACAGTGCTTTAAATAGAACTTTTGCACAGATTACAGCAGGCGGCAGTGGTGACCTTGATCTGCTCCGCTGTGTATGGAATGCTTTATTACTAATGTCATTATGTTTCTGCAGCTGCTCCCCAACATGCCCTTAACTTCAACTGAAAAATGGCTTATTGTCTCTGTCATTATTCGACTTATTGCTAATTATTAAAAATATGCCCATTTACCGAGCTCAGTAATTATGGAAGTATACACATCTTCTTACTCCTATGTCCTTGGCTGTTTTCTAACATTGTTATAAAATGAACATTCTCATTCATGTTTTATTTATCTTTTTTCATTATTGTTATAAGATACATACAGTTACATGCTAAAGTTTGGGCACCCCTAAACAAATGAAATATTGTGTTAATTTTGAAGGTAAAAATAGTAGTAGAGCACACCCTGTTAACCACCAATCAATGCAGATAGTTTGGAGTTTAAGTGATTCCCTTTATTGAGTTATAACTAACTCAAGTTATTAACCCCTTCACAACCAGTGACGTACATAGTATGTCACTGGCAGCAGGCCCGTTTAACCAGTTGCCGTCCGCCCGTTGTAAAAAAACGGACGGACGGCACTGCTGCATTGGCGGGTTGCCGTCTCCAGACGGCATTTTTTTTCTGCTCGTGCGCGACCCCGTCTTTTTATTTTATCAAAAAATTGGGTAATAATAAATGTTTTATCATTGGGGGGCGTGGCCGCGATGTGAGAGGGAGCGCACGTGTCGGGTGAAGCTCCGCTGCCTCCGCTCGGGAAATCCTGAACTATCTCCTGCCTACCGCACCATTTGACCGGTCCAGGTCCCTCACCCTGTGCTAGACTCACCTGAGCGACGATCTATGTCCGCCAGGTCCCGCAGACGTGCCGCAGCGCTGAGACGATCCACCCGGAAAACGAAGGGCTCAGGTGGGGGAAAGGCCGGCGCCATCTTGAACTCCCCTGTGCTTGTCCCTGGGCCTCTCCTGCCGCTGCTCAACATGGATGGGGATAACGTGGAGGGGGTGAGTGAAGGGCCATCACGTACACCTACTACTGGGGAGCCTGAGCCACATACCCCAGGAGCTGCGGGGACATCTGCTATCCTGGCTGCGATTGAGGGGTGCCAGGTCACTCTCACTGCCAAAATAGACCACCTGGCTGCTGAATGCACCCTGATACGCCATGACTTAGACAAAATTCGTTCACGCTTAACCACGGCAGAAACGAGGGTGTCGCAGGTGGAGGACACGGTGCAGGGCCATAATGCTGCGATTACTGATTTGCAACATACAGTGCGTGTACTTGCTGCAAAGGTGGATGACGCGGAGAACCGCATGAGGAGAAATAATGTGCACATTATTGGAATACCAGAGGGGGAAGAGGGAACGGATGCGGTACACTTTGCTGAAACCCTGTTTAAAAAAGTTCTGGCGCTTGACACATTGCCCCCTACATTCGTGGTGGAACGGGCGCACCGGGTGCCCACTGGCAGGGCAATACCTGGAGCCCCCTCGCGCCCCTTCTTGGCACGCCTCCTGAACTACAGGGACAGAGACAGGAGGAAACTGTTTTAAAAAAAATTTGGTACTTTTCCCTTAATATAGTAAAAAATAAAACCCCAGTGGTGATTAAATACCACCAAAAGAAAGCTCTGTCTGTCCCCAAAAATGGTATAAAATGTATTTCAGTACAGCGCTGCATGATGGAATAAATGTCAGACAAAGTACCGGAGCGCTGAATACTGAAAAATGGCCTGGATGGGAAGGGGGTTTAACAGCGCGGATGTCAACTGGTTAAACAGACTGCCGGCTTTACAATAGAAGCGATTCTGGTGACTCAGCTGTCACCAGATCGCCATGTTTTCCAGGCTTCGCTGCCCCTCCTACGGGCATCTCGGGTGTCGGTGGGAAGCTTGGGAGGAGATCGGCGAATGTCCGTTCAGCTTGGCACTTCCAGTCCCAAAGCTGTCATTGCTCGGCTGAAGAGCAGCAATAAGCTATTGAAGTGCAATCTTCACTTGAATAGCTTATTTAAAGTGTAAAGAGGACCTGTCACTGCCAATATGCTATCACATGGGGGTTTGTAGGCCCCCTATGTGATAGCAATTAAAGTAAGAAAAAAAATAACAATTTATAAAAATAATATAAAATAAAATAAATGTAAAAATAATTGTAAAAAATTTTAAAGTTCCCCACACCCGCGAGCACACACATCTTCACATAAACGCTTGTTTATGCGTATTTCTAAACTGATGACCTGTAGGGGCATTTAAAGTGTTGTCTATGGACTTTTTGTGGTTCTGAATTGTAATGGGCATGTTGGGTATCTATTTACTCGTTGTAACCTCATATTTTATATATATATTTTTTTAATGGGTATTTTATTGTGTTTTAGGGGCATTTAAGTGTATTTTTCACTAAATTTGGCAGTTTGATAAAAAGTTGCACTAATATTGTGCAACATAAAAAATTGCAACTGATGACTTTGTTCTACACAATGTTCTACAGGGTATTGGCTTTCAGAAAATATATAATGTTTGGGGGTTTGAAGTAATTTTCAGGGCTAAAATGTGGATTATAACATGGGTGCAAAAAAAACGGGAAAAAAAGGCCTCGATCATGAAGGAGTTAAAGATGAAAGCCTTCAGGACCACTAGGGTCGTTTTCTCAGACTCTGGAAATGGTTCTAAAACCTACATATTTATACACTGAGTTACAAGGAGGAGCAATGAAATATAACCATTGATAAAACAACATTTAAGCCTTGACACACTTGGGCAGTAAAAGCTTGTTTGTAAAGGGAAGGGCTATAAAAATGGAGAAAAGAGTTTATGGGTTTTATTGGGGTAATTGACATTAATATAACAAGTCCAGGAACGCTTCTTACCTCAAAAGTGAAAGTCTTTTTGAAAAGTCCACATACAAGAGAAGCAATGAAATGTATTCATTGTTAAAATACAAGTATTGTTTTTTGCCACACTTGAGTAGTAATGGTTGTTTTAGATGGTTAGGATATACCTAAAGGGATCTCAAGTCTCCCTGATGTTCAGGGAGTCTCCCTCTTTTAGATAGCGGCTCCCTGACGTCCGCGAGAGAGGCATTTTCTCCCTGAAAGGTTTACTCTGAGTTAGTAAGGTTTCAGAGTGAGGCTTGCCTCCTGGAGGAAGGTCATGTGATCTCTAGAGTAGCCTCAGAACGAGGCTTGCCTCCTGGAGGAAGGTCATGTGATCTCTAGAGTAGCCTCAGAACGAGGCTTGGCTCTCAGAAGGAAGAAGCTACTTGCTGCACAGAGAGGGCGGACATAGACTACTATTGAGAGCAGGTACAGGCACTGCTGCAGGGTTGAGAGTGCTGTTAACCCTTTGTGGATAATATAGAATCAATTATATGTCCTGGTTGTCTAGTTATAGAGAACATTTATTTCATTTGCTGCCCATAGCAACTGTGTATCAGGGACTTTACTCCTCAGCGTTTTTTTAAAAAGGTCTCGGGCTGTCTAATAAATTGTGACCTCAGATACTTGAACATCAATTCACAAATCTGATGTAAATATAAATAAATTAAAATATATATATATATTATTATCATTATTATTTATTTTATATTCTGATGGCAGCCACTGTAAAAAAAAAACACAGAAAGGGCACCTCCCTGAAATGAGACGGGCACCTCCCTAAAATGAGACGGGCACCTCCCTGAAATAAGGTTTTGCAGGTTGGGATGTCTGTACCTATAGTAACTGGAGTTTACTGTATATGTGTTATTGGGGTAATTGACTAGGAGATAAGAAGTCCAGATACTCTTGTCCCCTTTTTTACTTGGTGAGAATGAGAGTCTTTTGAAATAACCATATAGCTTTGACCAAAAGTTTGAGCTGAAACAGGCTTATTTGTCAAAAATCACAGCAGCACATAATATTCTGTTCCCTTTTTAGAACACAGTCTAGAGTCTTGAATGTTCCTATAAATTTATATTTCCAATTCAGCCTTTCTTTTCTGGGATTTGAAGTTCCCTATCCCTAACATAATCATGATCTTGTCTAAGTAAAAGGTAGTAAATGCCTTTTGTATCGGGTCTTTTAGTTCTTATTGGAGGCATATTCTTGGGTCATCATGCATGCAGAGCATGTTGAAGATCTACCCAGATTTCTAATTATGTCAGGAGAGTGTGAGGGCTATTTTAAAACCATTAACTTGCTTTTCTTTCAGTACCTTTTGAGGTATGTTTAGGATAATTGTCTTGTTCTAGAAGGCATCCCCTTTTCATCTTCAGCTTCTTGGCTGACTGTCCGGAATTTTTTGATACTTAATAGCAGGGATGCACCGATACTTTTCAGATACCAGTGCCGACACTTGGCATTTTCATGAGAACTACCAGGGTTGCAGCGGTTGCAGCTGGGACCGGGCTCTGGCACTCCACCGCTGTTCTGAAATCATTAGTCTGTATTGTTTTAGAAAAACTGTCACATGACAATAAACAAAAATGTATCAGTACTCGTACTCGCAAAACTGGTATCAGTGCATCCCTAATAAATATTTATAAAAACAAAATCATACATTAAAACAGAGATATTCAATTCCCAGGAGTTCCGTGTGCTCCTTACAAATGACAGCTGCCTCCTAACCTTTGAGCTTTTCTCTAGTCTAGTCTTGGAGCTCGAAAAGTATCGGTACTTGTACCGAGTACGGTACTTGGTATCGGTGCACCCTACTTAATATAATCCATTTTCCCTTTATATGTACAATTGTTCCTGCACCACTCGCTGCCAAAAACCCCCAAAGCATAATGGATTCACCATTTGGTAAATGTGGCCAAAGGGTTACATTTTTAGTTTATTAGTACCTTTATTTCCAAGAGGCCCTTGGTTTTTCAGTATGCTGTTTTGCATACCTCAGACATTGACTTTTGTGATGAGGTCAGAGGTAAGGTTTTCTCTTGATGACTCTTTCATGCAGATCAGGTTGGTACAAGCTAAGCTGCACAGTGGAGTGGTGCAACACCACTCCTACATCAGCCAAACCATTTTGCAGGTCCTTTGCAGTCATATAAGGGTTTGCTGAACGGTTCTCACTTGAATGTTTTCTTGGTCTTCCAGATCTTACTTTAACTTCCACAGCTCCCCTTAACTGCCATTTCTTGATGACATTGCAGTCACGGGGGACTGGGAAGGGGAAGCATTTTGCAATCATTTTAAAGCCTTCCACTGCTTTGTAGGCATCAGTTAACTTCACTTTCAGATCCTCACATGGTTGCTTAGAAGAGCCCATGGTTGCTGAGTAACAGGCCAAAGGTTGGAGTGTCACAGGTTTTTTAAACTCTGCAGTTGTCAACAGGTGACGACCCTTAATGGTGACAACCCGGTAATTAGGTCCAGGGACATTGCGAACAGGTCTTATCTCTAGACAAGTGGAAAAAAAGGTGTAAACTTTTGCAAATGCCACAATTATTATTTTTCTTAGTTACTTTAGGTTAATTATTACTTTCTTAGCTGTTATGATTTAACGTTCATGAAATATAATGTAAAATGTTCCTTAACAGGCAAATGCAAACATGAGATACATATTTATATGTTATGTATAGTATATCGTGCAGCACTGGCTGGCAGAATTATGGACAAAATGTATGTCACCTAAGTGTCTTACATATACATAAGGGGCTCCAGGGTTTAAGATTTAAGAATATGTTCTTTTCTCAGAAAGTTTTAGTCAGTTCCTTTCTGTGCCCTGGATCCCAGAGGCTTTGTAGAGCTTACGGTAAAATAAACCTGCCTGTTTGTGTTTGGCACCCATTGGACAGCACCCTGTTAGTCACGAACTGTCCTGAGTTTAGTTAGTTGCTCGGGCAAGCAGATGTTATGTTTGTTTCATGCTATGGACTAGCTGCACAAAGACATACTGTATATACTGTATATTATACACATACACATTGTGTGTGTGTGTGTGTGTGTGTGTGTGTGTATACGGATATATTTCTGTCAATACACACACACACTTACATACACATACTATAATAAAATACATATTTAATGGCAAATTTGAGTATAAAAGATGAACTTTTAAATGTCAACTAGCAATAAGCTGTCAAGAGAAAATGCATGGCTGTACTTGAGCCGAGGTTTTCTTGTATTGCATAATGTTAAGTAAAAAGGGTTATAAAGCAGATCAATGACTTTCATGAATATAGTTTTCCTGTAGCCTTGCTGCTTTCATATGGTAGAAAATTACTTAAACATTGGGAGGAAGTAAGAAAAGAAGGACATCAGATTGCAAAAAAAAACTCAAACGAAATGATTTCAGACATGTAACGTGAACAATGAATACCTGTAATTGCACCATGGGATAGAATGGGACATTAGAACAGGGAGATTTCACAAATGTTCACAACTCTCAACATGTTCTTGGACAATCAACATCTGCCTTAAAACATTCCATGGTGACCGGATCAATGTGATGAATCGGCCTTTATATCTATACATACTGGGGTATGTTCCTGACACTGCCTGATTGGAGTAGGCACTGATGCCCTTACCCCAGTGTGGGCAGATCAAAGGTGTACTTTCTAAATTACTTTATAAATGATGACGGCATTGGATAATTTGAGTGGGTAGTCCCGTGGCACGCATTATAAGAATAGGGCTACAGTGGGGCATGCATAATTACAGTACCTGCAGAGAGACATCTGTGGAGTTAGGAATTCCTAGTTATGCAGGTTTAGAAAGTCACATGGTCAGGATTAGGTGTTTCCAGAACCTCAGATTAATGGGAGGCAGAGGATTTAATTAATGGGGAGCATTGTAAACATTTTCTGGAGAGGTAAGCTAAGGGTCCTGTGTGCATTTCCATGCTAAATATTCAAGCTTGACTGGAGAATACTTTTACAAAATATAACTTATTGTTAGGAGTAGGGATGCACAGATACTTTTCGAGTACCAGTGCAGATACTTGGCATTTTCATGAGAACTACCAGGGTTGCAGAGGTTGCAGCTGGGACCTGGCTCTGGCGCTCCACCACTGTCCTGAAATCATTAGTCTGTATTGTTTTAGAAAAACTGTCACATGTCAATAAACATGTGTCAGTCCTCGTACTTGTAAGTACTCGGCAAGTACCAGTACTTGTACTCGCAAAACTGGTATCTGTGCCTCCCTTTATTTATATTTATAAAAACAAAATTGTACATTAAAACAGAGATGTACTAATCCCAGGAGCTCTGTGTGCTCCTTACAAATGACAGCTGCCTCCTAACTTTTTAATTTTTCTCTAGTGTAGTCTTGGAGCTCAAAAGTATCGGTACTTGTACTCGTACTTGTACCGAGTACTGTACTTGGTATCTGTATAACCCTAGTTAGGAGATACATTTAGAAAAGACTGGGCACAGATTATATAAGCACCCGGCTGGGCAGGCCCGGATTTCCAACAAGGCCACCGAGGCCCGGCTTTGGGGCGGCAGCGGTGACTTTGTGGGGAAGTTGCGGGCGCCGGACGTTCGCGACCATATGTAACATGTGAAGCGCAATTGTCATTTTTGCATGCTTAGAAAGCTGCTATCTGTACAGTGAATATGTCAGCAGTAAAATGGTTCATTGACTGAAATACAACTAGAAAGATGTGCGAAGTCTGACTCATTCTCTGCAAGTACAATGAATCATAAGAGGATGAAAACATATGCAAAATGTATCACCCGAGCTACAGCTCACCAAGCCGAATATGATGTGGCATCCACAATTACATTCATTCATATCAACCCTTAGTGTAAATAGAGAAACAGATAAACCAAATCAAATGGAAGTGTGTTGGTTTTGAGGGGGTCTATAAAGGGGGTTCCTGTTACGCTGGAAATCACCAACAGTGGTAGATTTTGTGCAGTTGATGTTTCTTTCTTTATTATAGGCTACAGCAGCACACTCATATCTGGCTGATATGAGTGGTCCAGACTGCTGTAAACAATTGACTTTGTACATACGCAATCTCCTACTCCCCCACTGCTCCTTCATTCTACCACTGCTCCTTTACTCCACTACTGCTCCTTCCCTTCTCCACTCCTCCTTCATTCCCCCGCTGCTCCTTCTCTTCCCATTGCTCCTTCACTGCCCCGCTGCTCATTCATTTTCTCACTGCTACCTTACTCATCATTGGTCCTTCATACTTCCACTGCTTCTTTTCTCCCCCACTGCTTCTTTACTCCCCTGCAGCTCCCTCATTCCACCACTGCTCCTTTACTCCCCCACTGCTCCTTTTACTCCCCTGCTGTTCCTTCACTCCCTACTGCTCCATTTGCCCAGCAGAAGCAAAGAAAACTACCTTATAGAGCTGCTATGGGCACACGTCTGCTCTTCACCCTGTTATTGCACAATCTGAAGTCAGCTTCATTGTTATTCATTACAGCTCCTTAGGTGGTGGCTGAAAACAGCATTAGGCATATTTGTGAACAGCCATAATATAGAGACTTCATTTATTATAAATGTAAGAAGGCGTGCAGAAGAATGAAAAGTAGCTCATTCAATGTACAGAGCAGAGATATTCACACTCCTTCTCTGCATTTACATAATTGAAATGTTTAGTTCATGTCAATTAGTTCTTGTAATGATATGGGTATAGTGCAATACTTTGTATTATAGGAATAATAGTTTATTAGTCTTATTAGAGGTATTGCAGCTAAGTACTTTGCCTTGAAGCTCCAAGATCAACCTGGGTTCTGGTCCCATCAGAGACATTAGCTGCATGGAGTTTGTTCTTCATTTATGTAAATTTTCCTCCCACCCTCCAAATATATACTGATAGGCTAATTGGTCCTGATGTGTGTGATGTGTGTATGTGGGTGCCAGTAGGTCTGCAATAGGGACAGATGTTTTTAGGCTTCTCCAGGGCAGGAAGTTATCTAATGGGTGTACTCAGCTAGACTCTATGGATAACCTCAATGTGTAATTTAGCTTCTAAAAACTTGATAATCCACAAATATTAATCATATTAAGTTTTTGGATATTTTAAAACAGAACTCCAGATTATCAGCTTAATACACCACGTAAATACATATATGTGAACTTGCCAAAGGATTTGTAATTCTGTCCAGTCAGTCTTGTAAATCACTCCTCATAGACAGTCAAAACTAGAGGTGCACCGAAATGAAATTAAATGAAATGTCAGGCCGAAACCGAAAATGTTTTTTATTCTAACTTTTCCAAATGTTTTTAATAGTTTATCTTTATTTATTTTTTATAAACGTTTACATTTTTTAGATTTTGTTTTTATTTATTTATTCGTTTTTTGTTAAATATTTTTATATTTTACTTTATTTTTTAGGGGTTTGGGGAAATATTGGGGGGTCTAAACAGACCCCTGATATTTCCCTTGTAAAATAGAAAAAGAGATTGAGGACACACAGTCCTCAATCTCTTTTTCTGCAGCCTCTGTTTTAATTGAACAGGAATCTCATATACTGAGTGTTCCTGTTCATTCATAACATGAGAACATGGTATGTTTACCATATCCACAACCATGAATGGACAGGAGGGGATGTAGATCACTTCCCATTCATTCATAAGTGAGGATATAGTAACCATACTCTGTCCTCAATTATTTGCAAACACTCAGTGCTCACTGATGGCTGACTGTTTGTACTGCTCTCCTCTCTGATACGCTGTCACAGGAGGCTGGGCGGTGTGATAGTGCTGGCTCTCTCCGCCCACACACTGCTCTCCTCTGATCTGTGACAGGAGGCTGAGCGGTGCGGGGAGGAGAGACGCTGGCCGCTCACAGCGCTCTGCTCCCACAAACGCTCGGCCGCCTGTGACAGTTTCTCTCCTCCCCGCTGGGACAAAGGGCAGCGCCCAGCGGGGAGGAGAAAAAGAACGGATGAACCGCTATTTCGGCCAGAAAATTGCACTTTCGGCATTTTGCCAAATGTGCCATTTTCGGCCGATATGATTCGGCGGCCGATATATCAGTGCATCCCCAGCCAAAATTGTTACTATGTATTTTATCTATGAAGCTACCACTGTCACCTCGTAACCTCTAGTCTGCGCAAGAAACAATGGACTAACTTCAATATGCCATCTGTGTTCAGTTGTCATCCACGGTCAGTATCCTGAACTAAGTTGCTGGCCCATCCTGGTGCCTGCGCAGAGGCCTTTATGTTCTTGGCTTTGTGTAGACATGTTTTCTAACCCAGATTAGCCCCTTACTGTTGCCTCTTACCCTGCTATTTGTCAGAAAGTTACAATGTTATTATTTCTAACAATTCAAGTGAGTGATCAGTGGATACGGGGGTTCTTCTTCCTGCCAGCAGCAAACATGCCAGAAATGTACCATGTTAAAACAGCCCTAGTGAGTGATCATTGGATGGAGGTGTGCTCCTACCTGCCTACAGCAGACTGCCTACCAAGACGTGCCTCTTTGGCCCAATTCACAGCTAGCTGACCTTGTTTTTGTGCATATTATCGTACGTTGTTGTCTATCGTTTATGCACATGTCCGAAGTGCATACTTTATTTTGCACTTTTCAATCGACAAACGTGCAAAAATGCTAGTGTTGCATGTTTCCATGTATTTTCATTGAAGTCTATGGGACACTGGCGGAACTACCAGGGTCGCAACGGTCGCACTTGCGACCGGGACCTGGTGTTCCGCCAGTTGGGGGGGGCCCAGGGAGAAGAGGATGGCACGCCGCCCGAGGAAAAAGGAAAAATACGATTGGCCGTGGCGGCTCTGATCACACCTGTCAGCGCTCCCTCTCCTCCCGGCCGCTGCAGCTTCAGAGCGGCCAGGAGGAGAGAGAGGGAGCGCTGACAGGTGTGATCAGAGCCGCC
>NW_017306269.1:6127210-6147870 GCF_000935625.1 Nanorana parkeri
AAAAAAATATATTTTTTTCTTTATAAACTTTATTTTTTATTTTTATTTAATATTTTTTTTTTTCACTTTACTGTTGTGAGCTTTGGGAGATAGTAGGGATCTAAATAGACCCCTGATATTTTCCTTTTAAAATAGAAAAAGAGATTGAGGACACATAGCTGTCTATATTGAGTGTTCCTGTTCATTCATAACATGAGGACAGAGTATGGTTACTATAACCACAATCATGAATGAACAGGAAGTGATGTAGATCACTTCCCATTCATTCTAAATTTAGGATATAGTACACGTACTCTGTCCTCCATTATCTACAAACACTCAGCGATCACTGATCAGTGAGGGCTTGTACCGCTCTCCCCTCTGACACGCTGTCACAGGAGGCTGAGCGAGCGGTGTGACAACAGAGCTCAGCCTAATGTGACAGCACGGGCTGTCTCCGCCCCCACACCCCTCTCCTAGAGGGGAGGTGTGGGAACAGAGGGAGATGTGGGGGAGAGTGGGAACTGTATTTGTAGTCCTCTATAGTTGATGTACTCGGTCTAGAAAAAATGGTATTGGTGGATCTCTACTCCCATCCATACCCGTACCGAGGTACAGACATGTATTAATATTGATAGGAAGCAGAGTTAATTGACTACAAGTACGGTGCATAGGCAGCCGCCCGAGATCGTGTGCGCGCGCGCGTGCGTTAGGGGGGGGGGCGCAAAAATGCTCTTTCGCCTGTGTACGCAAAAATCCTTACACCGGCACTGCATGCTGACCAACGCCCGCGGTGTGTTTTGCGGTGAAAAATAGAAGAAACTTTAGCGGGGGTGTGGCCTGTCAGGGAACTCCAGTTCCCAGCAGGCACCTGACGAGGGAGCTGGCAGGATATCCGCTGTAGGACGTTCTGGCAGCATGGTCAGTGAAGATTAGGGAGTGGCAGCCTGAAGCTGGACGCACAGAGATCAGGAGCTGTGAGGGAGGACATTCTGGAGGAGAGCTGCAGCTGGTCCAGGTAGTGTATGTGCAGAGTGTCATTGTCTTGCAGTGTCATTTGTTTTCCAACCAAAAATTAATAAAATGCTTTAAAGTGTTATTAAACCCTCAGGTGTTGTTGCATATATGTACGGCTACCAAGCAGTAGATATATGCAAAAACTTTTTTTTTTTTTTAAACCCTTTCAAACCGGTTTGAAAAAAAAGGTATCAAAATCATGTTTTTTTATTTTTTTTGGGGGGGCCTGAGGTTTCTAGTTACGCCTCTGCTATGGGACCAAATGCACAGAGATCTGCAGAAAAAAACATACGTTAGGCGTCTTTCTGCCGGTGACACAATGCTCAGGTGTGAACAAGGGCCATAGAAAACAATGGAAATCTATGTGTTTAGCATTTTGTAGCTCCAAGATTTGAGCTACAAAACGCCTAGGTGTGAACGGGGACTCAGGCCTAAGCACTGGATTTGAGCTCTGGGACTGTATAATTATAAGGCTGGGTTCACACCTAGACAGCATTGTTTTTACGTGTTTGTACACCCGGGTTCAGCGTGCCGTTATTTGTGTGTTTTGGCACATATTTGTGTGTGAAAACGCGCGTTCATGAAGACGTAAGTTTTGACTGGCAGCTTAAAAAACATTACGGTCAATGGATGAACGCGTGTAGAAACGTGCAAAAACGCACACGAACATGTTCAAGATGATTCTGCCGCGCGTTTTCTGGCATTTCCATTGAAGTCTGTGGGGGGAAAAACGCACTGCTAACCGCCCAAAGAAGCTCATGTACCTTTTCTGGCATTTGGTGTTTTCCTGCTGGTGTTTTGCTGCTCAGGTGTGACGAGGGTTTATTTAAAATTGTGATTTCTTGGGTTGGGCGTTTAAAAGCGCTTTTCCAACTAAGGGGAACAGAATTTTTCTAGCTCTACAGTTGCTGTTTATTGTATCAGAAATGTATTCATGAGGACTTGTAAGTTACTAATTGTTAAGCATTAAGCTCCACCACCATATGCATGCTACCTTAGGAGGTAAGGCTCCTCTCCATATCCCCCTCCTTAAGCCCCATAGTATGCAATGCTAATTTATTTTATATGTCCCCTTCTCAGAAGTACTCTAACCACTCCTGTGATGAGCGAGCTCCTTTTCAGGATCTGTTCCTGGCAGTGGGTAGTACCTTGAATTGAGAGCAGCACCATATGCAAGGCTCCCTTCATGGGACTATGAGAGCCATCACAGCTTGCATATGCTTTTGCTCCGGGTCCTGCAGGCGGTCCCACGTTGTCTCCTATAAAAGAGAAGCACGGGTATGTTAACTTCAGTTGGAGACAGACCGCACAGCAGAAAATGACAAGGTGCAAAGAGCAGCTCTGACTTGATGATGACAGCACCACCCTCTACATCATTACACTGTGAGTGTAGAACTTTGTGGTGATGCCCCCTCAGGGGACGGGCCCATGCCATACTGAATTTGCAGCACCTCCTCAGTCTTCCAGGTTAAATGATACCCAGCAATTGAGGCCATCGAGTGGTGAAAAGGAATACCTGCAGGAGACAGCATCAGAGAGTAGATAAGCATACAAGCCAAAGCTGCTATTTTATTTTTATCACCTGCTGGGGTGTCATTAACAAAATAGCCTGGAGTTGGGATTTAATGTGTCTGCCAGAGATTTCCTCAGATGCTGAGTTATAGTTGATTCTGTAGCACCTAACCCTTCCATACTCTAAACTGCAAGTACTGTCATGGTAACAGGCAAGCAGCTTGGAGGCTCTTGGGAGAAGAGTAGGCCATGAATATGACACTGCAAAGTACACAATAACCTTAACTTTTAATTATCTCTACTTTCTCACATTTCAGTGCTAAAACTTTTAGTATGCGCATATAATAACTATTTTTAAAGAAAACATATTAAAAATATATATACTATTCTGATTTGAAAAAGGCACGGAACACTCTGTCTCTTTTGGTTTCAGATAAACAAGTCATAATTTAATTTCATTTACATTAACAAAGCGAAGAATTTAAATCACTTGGTTAGTCAATATTTTAACCCGTAAGTAATTACGGAAATTAAACCAGTAATGTATAATTAATAGTTTAACTAAATGTGATTAAGCACTAGCTCTAGTAAATGGAACTTAAAAGTCTCAGTTATAACACTACGTTTATTTGAATTGGAGCTTACAAACAAGACGTGCTCTAAGAATAGCACAATGCTTCACGGAGATTGGTCAAGGAAACTCACAGGTCACTTAAAGGTCATTCCAATATCATTAGATAATTAGGCAATATGGAGTTGTGATGCAATTCCTAGAACTCAATTTTCTAAACAAGGCCAAGCAAAAATATTGTAACCATTTTCCTGGAGCTGAAAACAGTTATAACTTATTGGCCAATTTGCGGAACTCAGTACATAATTTTGTATCCTTCAGACGGTTGTAAGTTCTTTAACTGGGTTAGTTCTGTAACTGTGTTATTAGAAAAACACGATATCTTTAAGTGTTAGATAATTCATTGATGTTCACATATGAAGGCAAAAAGAAATCGCTGCTTTACCTCTCTGTGTTTTTTTTATTTTATTAAAAGCTGATCTTATATCTATCATTTATACTGTGCAGCGCGTGTACATTAAAGAACAAAGTCAGGCAATGAGTGAGATCAATCATATGGCTGCTCATGGTATCTAAGAAGCTTTGCAACTGTGCTAAATTTAGACAGTACATTCAATTTACCTTTACTTAGCTGTGCTAGAGTAAATACCAAGTTGAAAATTAAAGCCATTTAGAGTGAGCAGGTAAGTTATGTCTTAAAGGATAAATGCAGATACATTTTTAGGAGCTGAAAAACGTAAAGCAAACCTGTGCTGTGCCAATGAACCACAAAGACACAGGCTTGCCTTAGGGTCCATTCATAAGAAAGTCATCGCATCGCGCCATAAACAGTACAAGCTAAGGCTAATTCATTTTTTTTTAAATTGACAATTTTTATTAAGTTTTTCAGACAAAGGTGATAGGCTAATTCATTTTTAATAACCTCCCAACACACTGCAGAATTCATTGCAGCCACTCTGCGTTGTGGAGAACTACTTCAAAAATGTCGCTGCTTGGTCCATTTTTGTGCGTTGACAGCCCCTACCAACCCACCGCAACCTACCACCTAAATGTGAATGAGACATCAAAGCCACTCTCTCCAGCAGCACATGGAAGCACTAAGCAGAAGCACTAATATTCTTGTCTCAGTCCTGCTGTGCTGCTTAACCACCAGGATCTAAGGAAATAATCGTTATTTCTGGATATGGAAGAGCATGTGACTAAGACCATGTCACAGCATTGGTCATTGGCCCAGCACTGTTTAAGCTCAAAATGGAGATCATACTTACCCTAACATACCCAGGAATGTCTGTCCTCAACTAACCCAACACCTGAGCAGAGAAGCAGGTCATAGTTAGACAGGTAGGTATATGCTTCTCTGGAGGGAAGTACTGTATAAAAGTGAACCTGTTGCTTTGACTTGCATGGGCACAGAAAAGGTTCACTTTAAGGTGCCTACATACATCATAGAATGTCCCAAGAGCCTTGATGTGCCACAGGGAACCCTGATAACCTGGATAAATCAGATAAATTGTGAGTTTTAACAGTGGGGAACTTTTATGCAGAATTTGACTTTACAATATCAAGTAGGAATGCACAGATACCAAGTACCGTACTTGGTACAAGTACAAATACTTTTCCAGCTACTAGACTAGACAGAAACTCAAAAGTCTGGGAAGCAGCTGTCATTTTTAAGGAGCATTGGCTCCTGGGATTTGTGCATTCCTGTTTTAACCTATAATTTGCTTTATATGTATATATCTATATACAGGGCTCAAAATTTCAAGTCCTAAGCTACTAGCCAGGCCTGAAAAGTTACTCGCCACCAGTTGCCCCACCTAACCCCTACCCTGCCCCGACCTTAACTCCGCCAGGTATAAAGATCAGTAAAAATGCACATTACAGACGTCAGTGGTGCAATATATAGTGCGGTCCTAACGCTAAACTATGAGAGTCTCCATCTTGGAGCACATGTGCTCCTGGAGTGAGTGTGCCATGATGCCTTTCTGCTGTTTTACTATTCAAAGCCCATTTCGTGTGCACCTTACTGTATAACTGGTAACAAATTGTTGAGTGCGTTTGTCAGCAATGTGATGCGCAGTGCAGAGGTCAACAATGTGACGCACAGTGCAGAGGTCAGCAATGTGACGTGCAATGCAGAGGTCAGCAATGTGACGTGCAGTGCAGAGGTCAGCTCAGAGGTGAGGATGAGACACACAGTACAGAGATCAGGGTGTGACGCACAGTACAGAGGTCAGTACACAGTACAGAGGTCAGCGGTCAATATGTAACGCAGTGCAGAGGTCGCAAAGAAAGTACAGGGACTTACAGTTGCTTTGACCTCTTCTTCTCCTGGTCATGGTGGGGGAGCAGCGAGGTTCCTGTACGTCCAGCCGGCTCCAGGTGCTCTCTCTCTCGCGCAGCAGAAGCCGGCAGACTTCCTCTCCCACCAATGGCAGCTGAGGTAGACGGAGGAAACTGCTGTGGCCACCGGGGAGCCCAATCGAATAGGGCAAAGACGATGGCATTGGAGCTTCTTGTTCTCTTCTCCCCGCCACCGCAGTCTTAAAGAGGCCCCCCTCCCAGTCCACATCTTTCGGACGTTATTAATCTGAGTTGCCCCACTCAGTATGCCCCTCTCTTGAGGTCATATTGAGTGGGGCACTAAGATTAATAATGTGCTGGATTAGTCTGACCCAAGGGCGGACTGGGGGCAGGGTGGCAATTGCCCCCCAAGCCTCTCTGATACCTTTGCAAACGCCCCCCACCGCCGCCATAAGCATTTAATCTCTCCCCTCTCAGTCGCTCTGCTGCTGCACCGGCCAAGAGGGGAGAGATGAAGTCCTTGCCGTGACGGGGGGTGTTTGCAAAGGTATCAGAGAGGCCTGGGGGGCAATTGCCACCCTGACCCGGGCCTAGTCCGCCCCTGGGTCAGACTAATCCAGCACGTTATTAATATGAGTGCCCCACTCAATATGGCCGCAAGCGAGGGGCATACTGAGTGGGGCAACTCAGATTAATAACGTCCAAAAGATGTGGACTGGGATTACTGATACATTTTTGTACTACATATTGTGTGATGTGACAGTCTTTTTAAAACAATACAGACTAATGATTTCAGGACAGTGGTGGAGCGCCAGGGCCCTGTCACAGCTGCAACTGCTGCGACCATGGTAGTTCTCATGAAAATGTATCGGCACTGGTATCTGAACTGGTATCTGTGCATCCCTAATATCAAGAGAAACAAAGAATACAATTTGGGGGTTTGGTTTTCTGAGAACTTGGGAAATGTAAAGAATTAAGAATCATTGTTGGAGAGAGCATAAAACAAATGGATTTTTGGATATTAGGAGTTTTAAAGTTAGTAAATAAGTTATTAAACGCTGTTCAAACTTTTTGGAGGGAATAAAAGTGGAAAGAAGGAAGATATTTGCAAACCTAAAAGAGAAAGTAGGGCAACTTTTTCCAGTTATTAGAAGATTTTCATGTTGTAAGTACATGGCACATTGATTGACAAGTGGAGAAAATGAGTCAGCTTGTTTTTAAAGTTTCAGTTGGGTTTCTTAAGAAAATATAAATGGGGAGAGTGTGACAGGACAACACCTTGTAAATGGAAAGCATAGACTGGGAGGGGCCCAGTAGGTCTTACCAACTACAGTCTGCCTGCAGAAAATACAGGAGGGGGTGTATACAATACCAGTTACCCTGAACAAGGAGAGAGGGCAGCACTGTCTTTATTACAGGAAGCTCCGAAACAGAGGAGTTGCACAATGGATTACTGCACAGATCTGGAAGAAATACACAAAGCACACCAAGCTTTAAGTAAGAATACAGTACACATGACTGTTGTATTTAGACCAGTGGTTCTCAACCTGTGTAACCTCAGGACCCACATTTATCCTTGGTCATTTAGCCGTGACTCAAGTTGCACTGCAATTGAATGCACGGCATTGCAGTACCGGGTGCTCGGGTGCAGGCTATCGGACTGTGGGTGGGAGGTGCGTTTGGGGTGTCATTCAAATTAATGCAACGCAAAACACCTTCCACACCAGAACGCGCAGTTGGTGCGTTTGCGTGGTACAGTGCATTAATCACATGGGACTGTCCGTTTAATGCACTGTACTAGTGTGAACGGACCCTTAAAAACACTGACAGACACACACAACCACAGACATAATCTCACACACTATCACGTACCTGGTGGGGAGCCGAGTTGTGGGGAGGCCTCCTTTGCAGCACGAGTTCCACACCCCTGAATGTGGAGACAGGAGGTGGGGAAACTACGGGCAGCACCGGTGCCGGAAGATGCAGGACACTGGGCCTGGGCAGGTCCTTGAGGCCCGTCTTCAGCGATGCAGGAAGCAGGTGCTGATGCGGCTGGAGCAGAGCGGAGTCGGGCAAGCCAGGGTCAGCAACAATCGGGCGGCAAGGTACAAAAGGAGAAGGCAAAGGAGAATCCAGGGGCAAGCAGAAGTCGGAGGCAGGCGGCAATCAGGCAAGGTCAAGGAATCCGGTCGATGATAAGGCAACAGGCAAGATACAGGAATACACACTAAAGCTGAAAGACCACTCAGCAAAGATCCTGGGAGTTGGGCCAGCTTAAATAGGATCATTCCCAGACAGAGCAAGTCACTTCCTGTGCGCCATGCGCCGTTTGCGCATGCGCAGTAGCTGCCGTTCGCGCATGCGCAGTAGCTGCCGTTCTCGGCAAATGTGGTGAACAGGCCTATGCGCATGCGCGGTCGTGACTCTGCCGTTAGGCATGGTCTTACAGTCACACACTCCCAAAATATATATTTTTTTGTTTTTTTAAGATTCACCCAGTCTCTCTACCTTACGAGAACTGGAGTGGATCCTCAACCCGGGCCCAGTGTGGGCTTCTGTGCTGTGACGGAGCTCCATCCATATGTGTATTGCTTGTACAGCTCCCTTGTGTGCCAGAAGCCAGAATGTGATGTCATCCAGTCCAGGCACTTCTACAGGGTACATATGGGAGCAGTAATCAATGCATGTATGGATGGAGCTACCTATTGGCTATACTTCCATCCCACCTGACCTCAAGCTGACACGCAGAGCTGGGCAGCATATTTTGAATGATTGCTGGGCGCAAGCTTGACAGTGCTGTGCTAGGGGGAGGCTGAGGAGTCTCTCATCTAGAAAAGTGAAAGGCATGTGGCGACCCACTTTTGGGTCACGACCCACCAGTTGAGAACCAAGGATTTAGACAATATTCCAGAGTCCAGATTTAAGTCCAATCAAAACATTTCTTGTACAATATATGAAAGAGTGTTTGGGAAAGGCTAGCTTACCCACTGTTGGCTAATGAATAACATTTAGTTGGAGTATAGCGACAGCACTAACCCGAAGAGAGTTTCAACACAGACAAGGGTTGCTTAGGGTTTTAAAATGTGTATGATTGAATTGTAACAAAAAGGAAACCCCATTACATATATTATGGAACTGCAAATTTGCTTAGGAGATGTGGAGGAGAATGGATTTTTAAAAAAGAATTGAGCATTTAAAACCAATTCAATTATGAGATAGCGTTGTCTGTGATTTGGACTTGTAAGGAAGATTTAAAATGTGTATGATTAATTATTAATTTGATAAAACCTCCTCTTTGGAAAGCCCAGAATGTAATTGCATTCTAGAACAATGTTATGTCAGTGTTAGTTTGTATTAGGTTAGGTTTAGGTTTGTCTAATGTTTACTTTTTAAGAGATATAATAATTTTTTGGACTAGGAAAGACAGAAGGTTTTTAACAAATAAGAAATAACTTTTAGCAATGATGGAGGTTTTAGGGACTTAGGTTAATTGGTATTTGAAAACTTAAGATATTTGGAATATTCCTCAAGTCCAATGCTCTTCCAAAGTCCAATGCTTCAAGTTTTTGGAGGTAAAAATATCGCCTATATGTTGTAATTCTAAAGAATGCTGTGCTGTATACAGCTCCCCTCTGGGTAACAGATGGGGGCTGTAACATCTTCTTCAATACCCCAGAAGAGGCGTCTCAGTGGCTGGACCTTCACAATAACAGATAGTTTGTTCCCATAGGATAAATGCTTGCGGTTGCCAAGGGTTAAGAGAGTAGTTTTGCTCTATTGGTGCTCCACCTCTGGTCATTTTTTATTGGCTCCCTGTTGGCTGTGATACGGGTAAGGGCATGTCTGATAGTCCTTGGTTAATAATTGTGATTGCATATGCCACTCTGAACTTTCAACAGTGACATATGCCACTCTGAACTCTTGGTGAGAGCAAAGCTCTGGTTTTACTGGAGCCCTGCTGCATGTATGTTACCCTATCTCCAATGGATGATTGCAGTTGACTGTTAATTTTGTTTTTTCCCATATCAGTTAACATGCTTTTTCTCATCCTTTTTGGAGTCACTTTTTTTTGTTATGCAATGTTTGTCATGCATCATTGGTGAATAGCATGGAGAATGTTTACATTACCACCTAATGAAATGCCTTGTTTGTGGTTCTGTTAGGCAATAATTCAGATAATTGTAGAGCTGTGTAGCTGGGATAGAGTTTGCATCTTTTATGTACATTATTTATATAATTTACCATATCTGCATGCCTTTTGTCGCATACCTTTCTCCGACATGGATGTTACGTAATGTCAACTGCATACATGTAATCCTTTGGATGATCTGGCTTTTTCTCCTACAACTGGTACTATGGCACCTATAAAATGTATTAAGTGGAATATCAGGGGCTTTATGAAATTAAGCATTCCATGGTTCCATGATATCTTAAAAACAATGAGCAATGAGCAAGTATATCAATACTTCCAAAATTTGTCCATATTCATTTGGCGACCCTTAAAGGAGAACTATGGGGTTAAGGCTTTTCCCCATAGTTCTCCTTAGGGTAACGGGAGGACACAAACTAGCATCCTCCTGTCACCCTAAGCTCAGTATACTGCGAGCTATAGCCAGCTGTACCCGCCCCCTCCCCCGTCCGATAGCTAGTCAGCGCTGGCGGATCGGAGCGGGGAGGGGGGAATCCAGCCCCTCCCCTGTCACAGCAGAGAGCTGTGACAGGATCGAGAGGTGAGCGAACGCCGGTATGTGTTCGCTCACTTCTCTATCTACTGAGCCGACCTGTGACAGTCTCATTGTCACAGGTCGGCTAGAACTATGAGGTGAGTGAAAAACACTCACCTCATAGTTCTCCTTTAAGATCTATGACCAGGGAGGATATATTTATCTTCACACCTGTTTGTACAGACAACCAATAATGTTGATGGCCTAGTATGTACCTCTCCCTTTAAACTCCACCTTAATATGGTTCTTAATACACAAATAGACAAATAGAGTGTTCACTGAAGGGTGGATACAAAACACTACATCAGTTACACTAGCCAACTTACTGGGGTTGATTTACTAACCTTATAAACACACCACGAACATGTATACTCCTCTGTAGTGTGTTCCCTCCCAGCATGATCTATGGGTGGAATCTAAACACCTTTGTAGTGTGTACACACCCAGCAGGTGTGTTGTGCAAAGCCCTGCATGAATTACAAGGTGATGTTGTGTAAATTAGCTCTACATTGTGTTGCTTGCATTGATGAATGCAGGAATGTAAATGCATGAGCTAACCATTTTTGTCTAAACTGTGAAGCAGCATTATATATGCATCATGTGCATGATTTTTCCATATATGGCATTAGTGGAAATATGCTTTTAGAGACTTTTTGGTTGATAAATACGTTTTGCTGTGTGAAAATCACACGCATCTGGTGCATGCGTGTGTTTAGGTTAGTAAATCACCCCCACTGTCTCAGTTCTCTTTAGTGGATGCATAGAGACATAAGTACCCAGACAAAAATGTCCTACTCTTGTTTTTCTGCCACGTAAAACACAATGTTCCATATAGACTTGATTAGTGCCTCACTACTACTTGAACTTGTTGCCTTAAGGTACTACCTACTTCTCTTTCCTGACCATTCACCTTATTAGATGACTCTACAGTGGTCACAACAGCTTCCTGTTCCCACTTGGAGGTCATTATTATTATACAGGATTTATATAGCGCAGTGCTTAGGTTAAGCCCAATTTGGCTTTCCTTACTCGTCCCCTCCCCACAGATCTTTTTAGTTGGTAGAAACCAAAGGATACTAGGGCACCTAGGGGACCCCCAATTTTACCAAAACTGTTTCTCTTTTAGACAGAGATTTGTAAAACAGAACAGATGTATCAGAATTGTTTTAGACCAGAACACAAAACAGTAGCATGCCCAGTGAGCAGAAAATTTCATATTTTTGGAAATGATAGACATCGCACAAGACAGTGGGGTCTATTCACAAAAGGGTGAAGAGTTTGGAGAAGGCAGGAGAAGTGAACAATCTAGGACAACATAGCTGAACTGGAAAGTGAGCTGAATTGGAGAATTTTTCCAAATCGGCTATTTTGCCCTAGATTGTTCCCTTCTCCAAACTCTTCACCCTTTTGTGAATAAACCCCAGTGTCCTCAGGTGGCATGGGTGCCATCATCAGCAAAAGTGAGAAAGATTAGATTGTGGACAAGGCAAGTGGGTAGTGTTAAAGATATGGCCATATAAATTAGGAACTTGACTAGGGAATGTGCCTAAGTATCTATTTTTTGGATACTTCTCATGATTCACTAACAACTGTAAATGTGAAGTGTATTGTATTATATGTGTCTATGAGTGTATATTGGCTTACAGGCCTAAGCAGAAGTGGGTGTATGGATCATCAGTGTGGCCGGCTGCATGCTCCAAAAGAAAGGAAGGTGTTGGCATTCTTTTGAAAAACAATACAGTAAATTGTATTATATAATATAACACTCCCTGTCATATTTCCTCAGATGATGGTGCTATAAGGCTGAGTCTTGAAGCTTATGGTACCCAGTTTAGGGTATTTCATTGTTATCTCCAGGTATTTAGGAAGGAAAGGCTTGAGTTCCTAGAGGCCTTAGCTTTGCATCTTCCAGGCAGGATTACTACAATTGTTAACTGCATTCGCAGTGTGGAAGACTGGGTGAGTTCAGCAGAGACGATGCTGGACAGTTCATCCACCAGTTTTAGCAATGTACTAAGGGACTGCATGCTGTGTGACGTGGGAAGATAAAGTAAAAGGGCAGAGTTTACATTTTATTTTTTTTGTTTTCTGAGAAGGGCACAGTCAGGTCCAGGAGAATTTATTTTGATCTCTGAAACCTTAAACTAGTATACTTTTTTTACTGTAGTGGCAGGATTTTCTGGCCATAAAATCCTTACTCCAGAGGTGGATCTGAACGCTAACATTCATTACTGGTGTGGATTATAAAAACACAACACTACATTGTTGCATAATAACAGTTGATTATTATCTGAAACCCGCACCATTTTTTTCTTAAAGAGATAGTACTCATTTTTGTAAACAGTGTGCACTATCTGTTTAAAAAAAATTACATGGGGTCCTCCTCAAAATCCATCCTAAGATACCCTGGTACCCAGGGTATCTTAGGATGGATTTTGAGGAGGACCGAGAGAGTACCTGAGACCACCTGTACAGAGAATCACCAGGATGTTCATAATTCTTTGGTCTTCCTGAATAGAGTTGTTGGCTAGGGGGTTAGAGGTTTGGGCTTCCAGGACGTCAACCTTTTCCTATGCTGTCACTATTTCCTGCTGATTAATAGGATTCTGCAAAGAGGTGCAGTACTTCCTCCATTATAAAATACACGGGAGGATAGCAGTTCATAAATTGGAGGTTGGCTACTAAAGATCTCACAAAGCCTTATGCTTTAGTTGTAGCCCCTTCTACTTATGTTTGGCAGAATTCAGGAGACAGCTGTCCTTTGAGAATTTAGTTCTGGAGGAGGTGGAAAAGAGCAAGATAATGAAGAAGATTAGATAAGGACAGTCAATCAGTAATATTTTTTCTTTCTTCAGTGCAAGCAGTTCAAATGTGGAAAAGGCTGAGGCTCCCTGAGATGTCCAATAAGCAGAGAGATATCACCTTGAATGGTTGACTTCCAAATAAAGCTTTTCAGAATAGGGAAGTGTGTCAATCAGACGGGTGCCCATGGGAGGGTTATGGCAGTCCAGAAGATCTATATCGCCTTTTATTTGTTTGTTCCTTTAAATAAAAAGTTTAGAAGATGTTCTGTATGTTCTTAACTGCAGTGTTGTGTATGATTAACCCCGGGGTCTACCAGTCCATGTCAGCAGGAGTTGAAGGTGGTAGCAAGGTAAGGATACCTTGGATATTCCTTGTAGTTTTTTTTGCAGTTTAGGATATTTTAAATTTACTGCTGTTTAAGAAGAAGCTGACTAAATGCAGACTAAGGTAATTGTGGTTTGGCTGAAGGCAACACAATTATAGAGAGGAGTGTTGTCACTTGAATGGTTTTTCTGGAACATATTTTTTCTATTTTGAACATTTTTAAGTGATAGTATATTTTGTTATGATTTAACCAAGATAATGTTATTACTGCAACCTTGAGCCTGTTTGTTTGGTTAACATTAGGGCTGGTACTGATTAACATTTTTTAATAAATTAATTTCGATTAATTATAACGCACATAGAGATCCAACTACATTGGCCTATACACATACAGCACAGCATTGAAGTAATAAAATGAACTAGGATCACACTAATTCAGCACGTTATTAATCTCACGTGCCCCACTCAATATGGCCGCCGCTTGAGTGTGGCAACTCAGAATAATAACGTGCTGAATTAGTGTGATCCTAGTTCATTGTATTACTTCATTGCTGTGCTGTATGTGTATAGGCCAATGCTGAACCAGGATTTCCCCTCCTGGTCTAGTGAGGCATTTGTGATGTAGCCAGGGTCTTACCGGTTCCTGCTGGGAAAGCTACATCACCAGTGCCTTCCAGGGAGATCTAGTTTCTAAACTGCTAGAATCTGTGAGATTTGGGGGAAAACAAAGATGACTTTAATGTTGTGTGGTGCATGTGTGAGATTGCTAACCTTATTGCTTTTAAATAATAGTTTGCAATAACGTAGTCAGGTCTATTGAAGGTGTGTGTGTGTGTGTGTGATGTAAACAGTAGTATGTGATTGCTGTGATTGGTTATAACAGAGATCACATGCTAAAGATCCACTTAGTTCGACTTGGTAGAGATTAGTGGGCAAAACAGCCATCTGATGGCTTTTCTGCTAGGTGGAGCAGAGTATATGACTTGCTCCATTGCAGTATATGACTTGCTCATATACTGGTTCACTTTAAGCATACCAAAACATGGCAGTACATAAGGGAATCAATAGCTCCATCGGCTAACGAAGGGAAGGGGGGAGGAGTCCAGTGACATCACGGACATGGACATCACTGGACCCCCCCTTCCCTTCGTTAGCCGACGGAGCCACTTGGGGAAGGGGGAGGAGTCCAGTGATGTCACGGACATCGACATCACCGGACCCTTCCCTTCGTTAGCCGACGGAGCCACTTGGGGAAGGGGGGGAGTCCGGTGACGTCAATGTCCGTGACGTCACCAAATCTCCGACGGAACTCCCGGAAGAATTTTAATCGATTAAAAAAATTAACGATTAATCGAGGAATTAATCGTTAATTTCCACAGCCCTAGTGAACATGTTTTGACAATTGAAACACAGTAACGACTGATGGTTACAAAAAGGTCTTATGTTAATTTCTGATATCTATCTGGAGATCATATATTAAATGGATTTTTTGAACCGTGAGATAGAGGAGCCTGCTCAGTCCAATCCACGCATCAGCCTGGCACTGCAATTCCTCCAGAACCATTGAACCTTTCTCTCAAGCTGGCCATACTCCTTACAATTATCTGCAGATTTTCTGTGGTCAGATGGAAAAGGTGTAACAGATTCCTCCATCTACGCTTAACTGCGTGGATGGAGTAATCTCCACCTGGGCCAATCTGTTGCACTTTTTCCATCTGACCAAAGAAAATCTGCAGATAATTGTAAGGTGTATGGCCAGCTTTACATTGTCTTCCAAAAACAGAAGAATCATGGAAATAAGATGGAAAGCTTTTCCGCAGCTGCTAATGACATAGCTAAGTAAGTTGCATTTAACCCCTGGGCATCAGTATAATTTTTTTCAAGTCGTGCTGGTTTTTCTGCCTGTCGGGCTCATATTCATAGGTGGATCCCATTTGCACTCAAGTAACTTTATGACAAAAAAAAAAGAAGCAATGAATGAGATTTTGCTGGATTGAATGAACTCTTACTATTCATGTGGCTCACCGGGGTGTCAGACTTTAATCAACTGCCCCCCTCCCTGTCACCCATTGTAACATGATCAGTAAACACCAGCTCTGCCTTTACACACAATACACTGTCCGGAGAGGGGAGAGAGGAGTGGAGGAGATAAACACACATTTCTTGCACAGCACAGAGGCAGAAATATGAAGAGGAAAACTAACAAAAAAATGACATTCCTGTGTTCATATACATCAGCTGCATATGCCTGCTTCATGTAAACTTGGTGTACATTTGCTGGCAAATATTTTAAAAATACCTCTGCAAAGGTGGAAATGGGCTTTAAGGACAACATCATGATGTTTTCCGGGACGAGAAGAGTTATTTTCACCTAAACTTCCTCTGAAAACCAAACTAGTTCACTCAGAGTCATTGAGAGGACTCCCAATCAAGGAAGGTAGCCCAAAATTAGTTACAGGAATATGGCCACACTCACTGCAATTTAATTTCAGATCTCATGAAGTAGGACTCTTCAGTTGCGTCAAAGCATTGTTGGTCCATGGAACTTTAGCAATAGATACAAGATAATAAAGACATCCATTCTTCACCTTATGGAAGACCTAGACTTGCTGTAGAACCAGATGAAAAAGACTAGCTGGGCTTATGCAACACTGCTAAAAGGCAGCATATAAACTAGACATGTGCACTGCCAAAAAATTTGTTTAGTTTTGTTTCGTTTTAAATTCGGATTTGTGTTATTTCGTTTTTCGGGATTCGGGTGTAAAAGTCAATTCGGATTCGGAATTCGGATTCGGATGAAATTCGGTAGCGGTAGGTCGAACGTTCGTTTTCGTTTTCTGTTCTTATTCGTTTCTTATTCGTTTCGTTCGTTTGCAGCAAAGTGACATTTGAGGGGGAAAAATATTTTTCTCCTCTAATGTCACTTTGCTCCAACGAACGAAACGAATAAGAAACGAATAAGAAGAGAAAACGAAACGAACGTTCGAACTACCGCTACCGAATTTCGGAAATGGAAATTCGGATTAGTTTGCATTCGTTATGTCTGTAATTCGGAAACATCCGAATGTCTGAATTTCCGAAAATTCGTCCGAATTTCGATTAGGAACGAAACGAATCGCACATGTCTAATATGTACCACAGCAAACAACAAGTAACTCCTTGTTGAAAGGCTCCATTCAGTTTATGTAGTGGTTTTCTCACCAAACAGTGACTCCTTCTTGGCTGGTAACCCAGTTGCAGAAACTTTTTGGACTCCTCATATCACAGAGGGGAGGCGTACAACCTTTCTGAAATGATGTGAATACAGGTGGGCTTACCCTCAAACATGGCGGCTGTTGTAGTTGTCAGCAATACCTGTCAAGGCTCATCCCAGCGAGGTTGCAAAGGCTTGGCAAGGGACCATTTGATCACTTTTCAGTCTCCTGTATTAAGGTAATGTTGAGTATCCTTATCTCAGGATCCGGAGATGAAGAAAACATTTGGGAAAATAGTCAGAGAGTATAATGCAAATGCATCAAAAGTCCAGCAAGGGAAAGATAGAGAAACATGAGGGAAAGTTTAGTTTTTGGTGCTTATCCAAAAAGTAATGAAAAAATGTAAATGATCAAAGGGTTTCTAGATGTGTACTGACACATGGGGGGTAATTTACTAACCTAAACACACGCACGCACCAGGTGCGTGTGATTTTTACACAGCAAAACGTATTTATCAACCAAAAAGTCTCTAAAAGCATATTTCCACTAATGCCATATATGGAAAAATCATGCACATGATGCATATATAATGCTGCTTCACAGTTTAGACAAAAATGGTTAGCTCATGCATTTACATTCCTGCATTCATCAACGCAAGCAACACAACATAGAGCTAATTTACACAACATCACCTTGCAATTCATGCAAGGCTTTGCACAACACACCTGCTGGGTGTGTACACACTACAAAGGTGTTTAGATTCCACCCATAGATCATGCTGGGAGGGAACAAACTACAGAGGTGTATACATGTTCGTGGTGTGTTTATAAGGTTAGTAAATCAACCCCACGGCTTCCAGTCAATTTAGCTGTTTTGATTTTATATGGGTCTGTAGACTTAGCTGGAGAATCCTGGGCGCTGACCTTAGGATATTGTTTAGACACAGCTTCTCCAGTCAGTCCCCTCCCCACCCTCCAGAGTGGCAGAAAAAGGCAGACATCATGTAACCAATGTCCCAGTGAGCAATTTCACATTATTACAACAAATATTCATATAACGGCTGGCCTCATTTTTATGGCTAGGTCTGCTTTAAATTCATTCAGCAGTTGTCCCATTATGCTGATGCTCCCCACACATTCAAATGTCCTTATTGGCGCCAAGACAATAGACACTTTCCTTTATTCCTGATTGCTGTATAAAAATTCATGTAAAAACAGACAATTTGCATTACATTTTCCATTCCTGCTTCCAAAAGAAAGAAAGGTTTAATGCAAAACTCTGTAGTGACTGCAGTTTTCATAATACGTACATCAGATAATCTCTGAGCTTTAAGGGAAATAAGGCATGTTTAATGGATAAGGTATTCTCTTGATTTTAGAGCAGATCACACAATGTGTCACTGAGTTACAAGGCATACATCTGTACAGCTCTGCCATGTGTATCATTTTAGAATTATCATACATTACTTATCATATTTAGGTCTGAACCTTATGAGTTAAAGGACAACTCTTCCCAAAACTGATTTTTTCCCCCCCATGTTGGTAACATTTTGGAAATGGCACAATTCCCCTGCTGGCCTTCACTGTTATCTGGGACCCCAGCAGTGGGGTCAGAGATGGATAAAGAGATGGCCATCCATTTGGCTGACATTGACATTGTACTTGAACCTCATCAAGTGCATCCTTCTTTGTGAAGTGTCATGCAGTTGCACAGCTTTAACCAATTGTTCTATCTCGCTGGTTTACTGCGGGATGTAGCTGAGCCCCCTGGACATCCACTGGTCCCTAGGCTGCCTAGTGCCTGTGAAGGTTCTCATTCAGCCAGGTCATGGTATATCTGTAAAAAATAAGTCAAGGCAACTGGGCTTGCTGTATTTTTCTTGAAGATGTTTCACTGGTCATCCAACCAGCTTTCTCAATTCAGAATGACTTGTACAAAAAAATTATCTGGGAATAAATATGGTGAATGTTGCTCCTATCCACATAATCTGTTAGTCGCAACCAGGTGTTGATTGTATTTGCTTAATTGGAGTCTAGGAGAGAGGTGTTAAAACAGCATTGTATGTGGCAGACAATCAGACAAGATATGCATCAGACAAGATATGCAGCGCATGCGAGTATCTTTGGAACTCAATAAGGACTCATAGGAGGTAAACAGTAAAGGAGACTACAGGGATTTGCGGAGAGATAATACAAAGTACAGAATTTGATGATATCTCCAGCAGTCCATACATCAGATGCAATAACTAGATCTTAAGTTGGAGACATTGTAGGATATTTATGAACAGCTTTGGGACTTTTTAGAAAAATCATGCTAATTAGCTGCAGTTTTTTTAAATTTTTGTGACTGATGCCTCAGCTTACAATTGGCGACAGATTGCACATAAATTGTGATAATATGCATTTTTTCTCAAATTGCGCACAAGCTGAGTCAGCATAGCAGCTATGACTAAGGCCCCCAGGGGCTGAAATGTGTCATCATGTTTGATATGCTTGATTACTTTTTCAAGGTGGATTTAAACTATGTGCTGACTATTAGCTATATGTTCATTGTCAGTGGCGGAACTACCGCCGGTGCGGGCGCCCGGGGCCTCAGGCTCTGGGGGGGGCCCAGCAAGTTGCCCGAGACTACAAATCTCAGCAGTACTTTATACAGAAATGCTATTGTTATATAAAGTATTGCTGGGATGTGTAGTCCTCTATAGCCTGTGCCATTCTGTATTGCTGTAAATATTAGGGCTGCACCATATATTGGCCGCGAAAACATATTGGCCGAAAATGGCACTTTTGGCATAATGTCGAAAGTGCCATTTTTCTGCTGATACAGCGGTGCATCCGTGCTTTCTTTTTTTCCCCGCTGGACGCTGCTCCGTCTCCCAGCGGGGAGGAGAGAAAGTGACAGCCGGCCAAGCGCTGCGGAAGGCGAGCGCTGTGTTTGTGGGTTTTTTTTTGGGGGGAGGGCTGGCCCAAAAAAAAAATCTTGCACCAGGGCCCTTTGTTCCTTAGCTCCGCCACTGTTCATTGTGATCATTTACTGGACACAATGGGTGCAACGGGACTTTGCCATTATGTTCGATCCTTTGAGAAGGTCTTGTAATCTTAGAGAGGGTAAATGGGCCCGGCTAAGGTATGCTGGGTCATCTTGGTGGTTGACAATTGTTTATGTTACCTAGTGCTTAAGCAAACTAAATATCATCCATATAGGGTTTAGATGTACGTTAGGGTAAGCACTGCGATAATACAAATAAAGGTACTCACTGTACATATTCTACACTTTCTCTTTAAAATAAAAAGGTTTTGCCCAGACGCAACAACGTTCAGTTGAACTGTAGTAACTCTGTTCCATTCATATCTCCAACGTGTCAACCTGAACACACGTCTTCTTTCACTTCATTCAGCCTTAAAATACAATCAGAATCTGACACATCACTCTGATGCTAAATAAGCTCACAGCAATTCTCTTTTAAAAATCATTGAATTTGGCTGGGAATAGCAATTACTGTAATTCCATTTAGAAAGTTGTGATTGCCAGGAAAAACATCAGCGAAGTGCCATCTTCCACACTTCTGTTTTAGAACCTCTGATGCTATTTGTATGCCAGAATCTGTTGTGTGCTATGTAAATGGCAGATTTTCTGCGTATTAATGAGTGGCAGTTTATTTTTCTCTGCTTCAGAGTGGGATCTGGACCTCGGAGATTAATATCTGGAGACTGCGTATTTCAGGTTAACCCTTGTGTCACAGAATGTTCATTTATTACCCTGAATGGTTCTGCCACCACCCTCTCCCATCTCTTATCCTATGCCAGCACTAGTAAAAGAGACGGCAATGAGATTTACAAAGAGCCCTGCAAGGCACATCCTTGTTAAATATATACTGTGCAAATGTGTTCAGGTAAAATAAGTCAGTGCTATAATAAATCGCTTCAAATTAAAGTAATTCATCTATACCTTGAAATTTAAAGCATACCCCTAGTTAAAAATAATTGAAAAAAATAATTAGCCCATTTGGAGAAACATGCTATTGCAAATCACTTATATTTACAATACTTTGAAGCAGAACTCTGGTCAAAAATAAGAAAAAAATAAATGATTTGCCCATTTAAAGAAAAATTAAAAAGCAGCTTTTGACATTTGTTGGTGCTTCTTCCTCTCCTATTCTAAGCTCTGCTGTACAGTGAACTCCAAGTGGCTGATACTAGGTTACATTTAGGTACTAGCACTGCTTGCATT
>NW_017306269.1:6152022-6156149 GCF_000935625.1 Nanorana parkeri
TGGTGCGTGTGTGTGTTTAGGTTAGTAAATCACCCCCTTTACATCATTTGTATGTGTGTAAATTTTAGCTTTGTATACAACAGGTTTATTACAACTAAGGCACTAAGGGCACCCTGTAAAAACATATGAAAGGAGCCATAGTCTCCACCTGCTAGCTGGATATTTGAAACAAAATGATGTTATGCAATATGCAATAATTTGCATTTAGCTATTATAAGAACTAGCTTCAAATAGTAGAACATTCGGGACACATTCACTCACTTAATTGTCTTTTAGGGCTTCCTTGCCCACTTTTATTAATAGCAAGTTCTCTAAAACTTAATGCAGTTGCCCTCTCAGGGGTTGTTCAATCCTTCAATTTCTTCTTCGTAAAAGGACATACATTCAGCCCCCTTGCAGCGGCCCTGTCTTGGCCTTAGACCTTAAGCCCTGGTTTGCTTCTCCTACAGACAGTACTCAAACACAACTTTGTGCACACATGTACCACCTCTGACTTCTCTCACCTGCACTCTTTCCCACCCTAACTCCTGGGTGGAGCCCACCTAATTTCTGAGTGGAGACCCCCTCTGTCCCCCATGTGGAGCCCTGAATTCTAGCCAGCTCCCATACCTTAAGGGCTGTTCACAGCTGCACAATCAATAGTTGCTGGTCCACATCAAAACATGGACCAGTGTTGGAGGCTTCATTCACCAAAGTCTCTACAAAACCTTTGAGTTCCAAGACTCTGACAGGGGTCTACCAATGCTGGAGAAATCTGAAAAGCTAGTTTTCTCCACATGCAACCTGAGGCCTGGTGCCCCTCAACCTGTGTGGGTGAGAACACGGGTGACCTCTAACCCTTGCAACACCATGACACGGCCCAACACTCTCACACTATATAAAAAATATATACAGAATATCCATATATACAGTACATACCCAGACAAAACTACTGCACATTCCTTCTAAAAAAGTATAAAGTTATCATGCCACATTGGGAAGTAATCAGTCTCAGGATACTTTATTTATAGGAACTGAGACATTGACTATGTATTAAGACCTGCCACAAAGCAACACAATGTTTGTGATATCAGATGCTCTTGGATCTGAGTATCAAAGCATGAAGTCAGAAAAGATGAAAGATCTGCATCATTATCTGAGGACTCTCATAACAGAGGGACATGCTGATTGTTTCTGTAAAACTCATGACACTGATTAACTAACTATACAGAGGTGATGCATCTTCTAATACGCCTACAGTCTCTTCTCATCATGGGTTGTTATTATTATTTTATCAATGTGTTGTGTTTAATCATTTTTTTTCCAAAAGCTGGATTATGCCTTTAAGACTGATTTTTGAGATTTACCAAGAATGTTCCATTACACGTCTTTTGGAAAGGACAGTTGTAGTGTATAAAGTACTACACCATCAAGAACTGATAATTTAGTTTTGAGGAAGATGAAGGAGATTGAAAAAACCCAAAGGATTCTTGTATGTCTTGATAATTCCATTGCTATATTCCTCTGCTCCTCAGTTCCCTTGCCTGTACACCTATGGGCATCATTACGAGCACACACCACTGTTTTTGCTGCATTTTATTTAATATAATGGAGAATGCATCAGGAAGAATGGGAAAGTGGCACGAACATTCAACACTTCAAAGTAGGTTCCAAAAGAACTAAGATCTATAATAGAGTGACCTCTACACTGTAGTTTCCATGAGTTAATAAATGGCAACTTTATATTGACTATGATGCTTATTGATTTATTTTCTTGTTAATTTCCTGTTTCTTAAACCTTTATCTAAAGCCACAACTTTAGTTTTGGAGAGATAGTTGGATGGATAGATTTGTTGAGGGATAAGAACATGTCATGTTTATGGCTGTCTGTGATCCCGCTGGTGGAGATTCACCGACCCCTATTCGCTTTTGCTGAACACTATCATGGGTACGGAAGGTGGTGGAAAATCAAAAATTTTGAGTTTTCACCAAAACAGGAATAGAGGGAATATATTCCAATAAGGACAACGGTTCCTGTGAGAGAATAAGAGATTTTCCCCACATTTAAGACATTTTCTCTCACTTCCTGTTGTGCCTACAGAACAGGAAGTAAAGGAGAACATCCTAGGTAGTATATAAAGAAATGAGACACAGACTGCACAAATAGATTTAAAGGGGTTCCAATCATTCCCTACTATATTCAAAATTGAGTTTTGCTGTGCATACAATTTAAACACACTTTATACTAAGTAGGTAGCAAATTAAAATGGAAATACACGATGATAAATGTTTATATAGTATTGTAATTTAATACATGAAATACAAAAATATTATTACACGTTGAAAATGCAACTTGCAGAGAATCAGCTAAGCAAAGTGATTTCAGCTGAATCTGTTAGACTCAAGGATGAAAGTATTCTAAGATTATTCTGTAATATTCAGTGAGATTAAGGTCACAAAGATTTACAGTGATGATAAACTCCTGAGAAATAAAAAGCACCCAGAGGGCAGAGAATGAGTGAAGAATTCAGTTGGAATAATGCCAGGTACACATTTATAGGAAAGGAAAAACAGAAAAGTGCATGAAAAATGGTTTCTTTAAAGGGAAATTACGCCTTTTATAAAAAAAGAAGTATGATAATAAATAAATATTGGGACCAGCTGTTACAGCCAGGGCAGCCATGGAGGAAGAATGCAGGTCTCTAGAATAAGGTTAAATACTGTTTTTTTCTCTCACCCCCTAGAAAAAGTAAGGTGGAACATGAGTAGAGGGGAAATCTTTTGTGGGGACAAATGTTCTAGTGACCACTGTCAGATTGGATTTCCCCGCAATCTGTTAAGATTTCCACTTTGTTGTGTCTAAGGGGACAGGAAATTCAAATTCAAATTCCTGTTCATGTCATATGCGTTAGGCTGTGCATGGCAGCCTTGCCCAGTGCAGTCCCAAAGCATAGACAAGGCAAAATGCCTTTTATCCTATTATTTTAGTTCACACCACTGTTCTGCAGTGATTTTTGCTGAAAAACAGTAGAACATGCAGTATTTTTCCTCATCAAAGCATGTTGCGTGCACTACACTTGCATTGTAACCTGCTTTATGAATAAACATGTATTAAAAATTTCCTTATGACATTTCAATAATAAAAAGGAAATGGCTCTATGCCTCATCTACTATGTACTGACACCGTTATGTAACAGAATACACCAGCTCCCGCGTTAGGATGCAACCGCTGATGTGAACAAGCCCTAAAAGGACCTGAACTGTGGAAGTTTGCCCAAAAAATTAAAGCGGAGGGCAAAGGACTAGCCGCCAGTATTGCCGATGGTCTCACTCCAGCTGAACCTTTCCCCATTACTGACTTACCAGTGCTCCCTCCTTCACAGAGCACCCGTGCAACCCCTACACAGAGCATCGGTGCTATCCTCTCCCTCCATAGAGCATCAGTGCCCCCCTCTACCTCCACAGAGCCCTGGTGACCCTCTCTACCACCACAGAGCACTGATGCCTCCCTCTACCACCACAGAGCACCAGTACTCCGCTCTACCTCCACAGAGCATCAGTGCCCCCTCTCCTTACACAGAACATCGGTGCCTTTGAGGTTGAAAAAAGACACAGGTCCTTCATTACTCAAAGCATTAGTCCTCCTCTCTTCCTAAGCAGAGCAAAGTGCCCCTTTTTTTTTCTTTCTGTTTACCAGCAATGCCAGTCATTATTTCCCCCAATGAGCACTGATGCTAGCTTTTTTGCTTCTTCTGCTGACCACTGGGACCAGGTATTTTTCCTCCCCCTGACACCAAACATTGGGTATTTCTTTTCCTCCCCCTGACCACAAACATTGGGTGTTTTCTCCTCCCACTGACTGTCACAACTGAGATGTGGACTCTGCTCCTTGATGCAGTTGCTTTTCCGGAAAGTGGAGTCTAAAAGGTAGCTGGTGTTCCACCAGGGATCCCCTCACGAGAGTTTGGGTTTAGCTGCAGGCTATCCCCCGGTTACTCAAAAAGTACTCACAGACAGGAAGGAGGGAAAGTGCTGGGTAATGAGGAACCGGAATGTGAGAGAGAAACAGGACTTAAAGGAGAACTATGAGGAGACTGCTTTTCACTGACCTCATAGTCCTAGCCGACCTGTGACAATGAGACTGTCAC